>NC_080722.1:13862500-14095000 GCF_019097595.1 Hemibagrus wyckioides
CCTGGAAAATGCTACGATAAGTAGTCAGTGTTCTTTCTGTTCCCAATTTGTTTACCCGTTTATCTGTTTACTCCTTCAGAGACGAGAAGGTTCGCAGTTTGTACTGTGCTGATCTGAAAAACAGAGTTTTGAGCTCTCGGTGTTACGAGAAGGAAGGTCAATACTTCCAACTGGCTGCATACGCCTTACAGGCAGACCTGGGAGACTGGAAAGAGGAAACGCAAACTTACTTCACTCCCCAGGACTATTTTCCACCTTGGGTGGGCCACTATTTGGTGCAATATGTTTTATTAAAATCACTTTAAAAGGCTGGAATAGTGTTGAACAATATTAGATATGCATAGTTTTTAAATTCAGTATAAAAACGGTTTTTCATTTAGATTTTATTTTCAGGAATTAAGCTCATATATGATTTATATTCGTTAACTTTTAGATTTTAAAACTTTCTATAGTGGAATACTGCTATCTCACAGCTCCTGGTTCAGATAAGATAAGATAAGATAAGATGAATTTTATTGAAAATTTGAATGAAATTCTTTTGCCTGCTTTAGATTACAAGAAAAATAAATATAAATGAAATATAAATGAAAAATAAATTAAATTTTAGTTTACTTTATTTTTCATTTATATTTCATTTATATTATTTATATATTTTTCTTGTATTTTATATCTGAAATTTTATATCTGAAATTGTATATTTCATTTATACATTATTATACATTATTATACATTATTTCATTATTATTATACATACACTATATTGCCAAAAGTATTCGCTCACCCATCCAAATAATCAGAATCAGGTGTTCCAATCATTTCCATGGCCACAGGTGTATAAAATCAAGCACCTAGGCATGCAGACTGTTTTTACAAACATTTGTGAAAGAATGGGTCGCTCTCAGGAGCTCAGTGAATTCCAGCGTGGAACTGTGATAGGATGCCACCTGTGCAACAAATCCAGTCGTGAAATTTCCTCGCTCCTAAATATTCCACAGTCAACTGTCAGCTGTATTATAAGAACGTGGAAGTGTTTGGGAACGACAGCAACTCAGCCACGAAGTGGTAGGCCACGTAAACTGACGGAGCGGGGTCAGCGGATGCTGAGGTGCATAGTGCGAAGAGGAACTTTCTGCAGAGTCAATCGCTACAGACCTCCAAACTTCATGTGGCCTTCAGATTAGCTCAAGAACAGTGCATCCAAGCCATACATCACCAAGTGCAATGCAAAGCGTCGGATGCAGTGGTGTAAAGCACGCCGCCACTGGACTCTAGAGCAGTGGAGACGCGTTCTCTGGAGTGACGAATCGCGCTTCTCCATCTGGCAATCTGATGGACGAGTCTGGGTTTGGCGGTTGCCAGCAGAACGGTACTTGTCTGACTGCATTGTGCCAAGTGTAAAGTTTGGTGGAGGGGGGATTATGGTGTGGGGTTGTTTTTCAGGAGCTGGGCTTGGCCCCTTAGTTCCAGTGAAAGGAACTCTGAATGCTTCAGCATACCAAGACATTTTGGACAATTCCATGCTCCCAACTTTGTGGGAACAGTTTGGAGCTGGCCCCTTCCTCTTCCAACATGACTGTGCACCAATGCACAAAGCAAGGTCCATAAAGACATGGATGACAGAGTCTGGTGTGGATGAACTTGACTGGCCTGCACAGAGTCCTGACCTCAACCCGATAGAACACCTTTGGGATGAATTAGAGCGGAGACTGAGAGCCAGGCCTTCTCGTCCAACATCAGTGTGTGACCTCACAAATGCGCTTCTGGAAGAATGGTCAAAAATTCCCATAAACACACTCCTAAACCTTGTGGACAGCCTTCCCAGAAGAGTTGAAGCTGTTATAGCTGCAAAGGGTGGACCGACGTCATATTGAACCCTATGGATTAGGAATGGGATGTCACTTAAGTTCATATGCGAGTCAAGGCAGGTGAGCGAATACTTTTGGCAATATAGTGTATTTCATAATACATTTTGTACTTTTGAAAAAAAAAAAAAAAAAAAAAAATATATATATATATATATATATACATACATACATACATACATACAGGGGTTGGACAATGAAACTGAAACGCCTGGTTTTAGACCACAATAATTCATTAGTATAGTGTAGGGCCTCCTTTCGCGGCAAATACAGCATCAATTCGTCTTGGGAATGACAGATACAAGTCCTGCACAGTGGCCAGAGGGATTTTGAGCCATTCTTCTTGCAGAATAGTGGCCAGGTCACTACGTGATGCTGGTGGAGGAAAACGTTTCCTGACTCGCTCCTCCAAAACACCCCAAAGTGGCTCAATAATATTTAGATCTGGTGACTGTGCAGTCCATGGGAGATGTTCAACTTCACTTTCATGTTCATCAAACCACTCTGTCACCAGTCTTGCTGTGTGTATTGGTGCATTATCATCCTGATACACGGCACCGCCTTCAGGATACAATGTTTGAACCATTGGGTGCACATGGTCCTCCAGAATGGTTCGGTAGTCCTTGGCAGTGACGCGCCCATCTAGCACAAGTATTGGGCCTAGGGAATGCCATGATATTGCAGCCCAAACCATCACTGATCCACCCCCATGCTTCACTCTGGGCATGCAACAGTATGGGTGGTACACTTCTTTGGGGCTTCTCCACACCGTAACTCTCCTGGATGTGGGAAAGACAGTGAAGGTGGACTCATCAGAGAACAATACATGTTTCACATTGTCCACAGCCCAAGATTTTCGCTGCTGGCACCATTGAAACCGACGTTTGGCATTGGCACGAGTGACCAAAGGTTTGCCTATAGCAGCCCGGCCATGTACATTGACCCTGTGGAGCTCCCGACAGACAGTTTTGGTGGAAACAGGAGAGTTGAGGTGCACATTTAATTCTGCAGTGAGTTGGGCAGCTGTGGTTTTATGTTTTTTGGATACAATCCGGGTTAGCAACCGGACATCCCTTTCAGACAGCTTGTGTCCACAGTTACTCCTGTTGGATGTGGTTCGTCCTTCTTGGTGGTATGCTGACATTACCCTGGATACTGTGGCTCTTGATACATCACAAAGACTTGCTGTCTTAGTTACAGATGCACCAGCAAGACGTGCACCAACAATTTGTCCTCTTTTGAACTCTGATATGTCAGCCATAACGTTGTGTGAATTGCAATATTTTAAACAAAACTGTGCTATTACTCTGCTAATTAAACCTTCACACTCTGCTCTTACTGGTGGAATGTGCAATCAATGAAGACTGGCCACCAGGCTGGTCAAATTTAGCCATGAAACCTCCAACACTCCGGTTTTCAGTTTCATTGTCCAACCCCTGTATATATATATATACATATATATATATATATATATATATATATATATATATATATATATATATATATATATATATATATATATATATATACACACACACTATATTGCCAAAAGTATTCGCTCACCCGTCCAAATAATCAGAATCAGGTGTTCCAATCACTTCCATGGCCACAGGTGTATAAAATCAAGCACCTAGGCATACAGACTGTTTTTACAAAAATTTGTGAAAGAATGGGTCGCTCTCAGGAGCTCAGTGAATTCCAGCGTGGAACTGTGATAGGATGCCACCTGTGCAACAAATCCAGTCGTGAAATTTCCTCGCTCCTAAATATTCCACAGTCAACTGTCAGCTGTATTATAAGAACGTGGAAGTGTTTGGGAACGACAGCAACTCAGCCACGAAGTGGTAGGCCTGGTAGGCCCACTCCTAAACCTTGGGGACAGCCTTCCCAGAAGAGTTGAAGCTGTTATAGCTGCAAAGGGTGGACCGACGTCATATTGAACCCTATGGATTAGGAGTGGGATGTCACTTAATTTCATATGCGAGTCACGGCAGGTGAGCGAATACTTTTGGCAATATAGTGTGTGTGTGTATATATATTATTTTTGTTTTATTTTTTTTTCAAAAGTACAAAATGTATTATGAAATATGTATAATAATAATGAAATCATGTATAAATGAAATTTACAATTTCTATCAAATTTCAGATATAAAATTTCAGATTTCAAATCTGAGCTCAGGTTACAGTCTGTAGAGAATTTTTTGTGTTCTTGTGCCCATGTTCCAAATATGGTTCCTCTGGGTTTTCCAGGTTCTGGATTTGATATACTAAAAGTTCCCATATCTTTTTTAGTCAATAGGAACAACTGACTCAATTTCCCCAGAGATGCTACCATTGGTAGAGATCAGTTCAGGGAAGAGACACGGGAGTGGCATGTCTGCTGTGCCCTTAACCCTCAACTGCTCTGATCTATGTATATATGTAGGTCACTGCCAAATGTCATAAATGTAACTGTAGAGATGACAAGGCATCAGTGACCTTTACCTCAGGTGAGAGGTACAGTAGATGATGTCATAGTCAAAAAAAAGTTCAATGGAACTTTACTTGTGGTTGAGATATTTGTAATAGGGAAACATATTTCACTGAGGGAACACATGTTCCTGTAATTGTGTTATATAAATATAAAAGGCCAGATTTGGGCCTTCTGAAAGGTTTTCATAAGCCATCACACAAATACAAATCATTAACTGATGTATGCAGGATTTGGAAAATTTCTGAAATATTACATTATTTTTTTTAAAAACAGTGTGTTTTGGTCATTTGGAACCAATTCTAAAATTTATTTTATTTATTTTTTTAAATATAATGATTTATTACTAGATTTTGGCAAGGCGAGGATGTGACTATGTGGTGCAGCATACTCCAGAGCTGCACAAAGAGCTGAGAGGAATGTCTGCATATGATGCTTCTCTGCTCTACATCGAGGAATCCTGTAACCTGAGTGATGTGCCTCTCACATTCTACAGCATGAGCAAGGTCAGGGCCCAAACCTGAAACAGCATACAGGAAACACATGCAATTAAACTGAATTCTGCCACATCAGAAGCATATCTGTTTTCTTTTATAGGGTAAAAAAGAAAAGAGACCCAGCATGCAGCTGGGCCTGGCTTTGACAGGACTGCACATATATGAACTAGAGGTACCATTTCTCTAAACAGCATGAGCACGTTAAAGCACATATACACTCGTACTTTGCATGAATGGTGAGTTTGCATGTTGAGATTACAGTATACATCACTGCCCTTGCTTTGTCCCCAGATAAACAGTGGAGAAAATCAGCTTTTGTATGAATTGCCCTGGTCAAGTATAGATTGTCTTAAATTTCAGGTAATTATTTTAATTTTCTAATTATAATTATGCTTAATAAGAAAGCAGTAATTAAACATTAAATTATACTACATTACATTATTCTCAAGTGATAATACCCAAACTACGACTGGTTACTATTCTACATATACTGTAATGCTCCAATAAAAAAAGAAAATTTAAACAATGAGCAACAAGCTCAAAGCTGGCTCAAAACATATTGCATAAAATAAAAAAAATCTTAATCTTAATAAAATCTGATTGACTCATATGGATAGTAGTCAAACAGTAGTTCAAACTGTCATTTTAAAGCATTTTTGAGGAACTGCTATTGAATCTACTGCTCAAATTTGTTCATTCATTACTTATTTGTTCATTGTATTCTTGGAGGAAAATAATTACCCTTGACACAACCACTTACAAAAAACTATAGCATGCTTTCATCAAAATTAAATACATACAGTATATCACAGCAGTAGTATTTTATGTCCTATCCTTTGTTCAGTGCTCCCTACACTTTTTATGTACAAAATCTTATATATGAAATAGAGAAGCACATAAAAAATGGTTGTGATATGCATAGTGCTTGGACTGTGTGTTTAGGCTTGTATACCAGTTTTGTATGTAACACACAATATTTTTCATGTAGAATGCAGCAAAAAAAAGATAGATAGATAGATAGATAAATAAATAAGTGAATAAATTGCTGACAGAAGTTCTGAATGAAAACTACTTGTTCGCAGAAATGATTTAAGTAAAAAGTAAAGTAAGTAAAAAAATAAGTAAAAGCTAACTACCTAACTAACTAAGTAACTAAATATAAATGAATAAATAAATACATTTTGATTCACAACAATATACATATGGGCATTTTTTATATATTGATATTTAAACTATATGCTTTAACTAAAATAAATGTTAGTAAGTCCTTGAGTTCAATACTGAAACACATTTTGGTGTTAACAGGGTCGGCGTTTTGAGATAAGTGCAGATGCTCTGGCTGGGAAAGTCCTGGTCATGTATACCCAATCAGTGCTTCACTCCCAACATATGCTGAAGCACATTAGCAACAACCATCGTGTGCAGCTACACACAAAACATTCATTCAAACAGCTGCAGAGAGAAGGTTAATGCCTACACAACTGCATATACCCAGTATGCATATACATAAATACTATATTATCTAGTGTAGTTTTTTCTTCATCATTTTGTGTTTTTATATCCTTTTTCTATTTCATATCTGATCATTATGCTACCATACAGGAAACACAAATGATTATAATTATATAGGACTACAACTGGAAATCCACAATGTCACTGATTTAAGTTTTTCCCATTTTACTGACTGGCTTACAAAGTATTTTATGTAGTGTGGTCTTTACAACTTTGAAAAAGGGTTATAGATTAAATTGTGATACCCTTTATACAGAGAAAAGGCAGCACAAGGAGGTGTACATCAGGGACAGTACTGATCCAGACTCAGAGGATAGTGAAGATGAGCTTCCACCTTTGAAGATGTATCTGGACAAGGCCCGGCAACATCATGCTGACACCATGGCAACTGTCTCAATAACAAATGCCAGAGATACAGCTCGGGGAATTACTGGAAAAGTGCAAACATGTCAGTCATTTCACATGCACAGAAATGGAGAAGTTCTAGAATTGCATTGTGTTTTTCTGGTACATCATGTTGGGTTAATTTTTGTCTGTCTTCTCTTTTATCATGGGAGATTATTCATGTTCATTTCAACACAGGTGACAGACAAAAATGAATCAAAATTTATAGGACTGTAACGTCTGGGACCCTATGCGGGGCTCGACCCCAGACGCCCGTGGTGTGTGTGCGCACGCCAGCACACGGTGTAATGAGACCCATGCGCAGGATTCAGCGAAGCACTGCTTTTATTACATTTAAGACGCGACATAGGGAAACAAACGTAACACAAGACATGGCGTGGATAACTAAACAAAACAAAAACCTAGACCTTAGCTTGGACATGGAACCTAGCAAACAAAAGCCCAACAGAAACCACGGTACAGATAACAATCATGGCCCAGGACACAAACACAAGGATCCCTATTTATAGGGGTAGACATTAGGGCTAATGGGATACAGGTGACAATCAGGATAGGAACAATAGGAAGGGCGTAACAAAAGACACACAAAGAAGCAGGCTTCCAAGGTTCACCTGCCAGCGCCCTCTCTGGGCCTGGCAGGGAACTGTCCAGCTGTTCCTGACAAGGACATTCACGTGAAGTGAAAATCAAGTATTATGTACAGTATGTTTTCAGATCAAAGTTTAATTGTGTTCAAAATCATGCTTATTCTGAAAATATTAGACTCTTTCTTAGGGATGAAATTCATCCATAACCCCAACAACACTGGACTTCTTTCACAGAACATGAAACCTATTTTTAAAAAAATGACA
The DNA here is from genome assembly GCF_019097595.1 of Hemibagrus wyckioides. NCBI lineage: Eukaryota > Metazoa > Chordata > Actinopteri > Siluriformes > Bagridae > Hemibagrus > Hemibagrus wyckioides. The sequence continues at coordinate 13,870,098 of NC_080722.1, forward strand.
ACAAACTCTGTGCCTGTTTCAGATAAATAACTTATAAATATTATAAATAAATATATTTTTTTTATTTGCAGTCTTGTGAAATGTGTTGTGAAATATCAAGAATGATGTGGCAATACAACCCTGTTACACAAAAGTATATATAAAAAGTTTTAAATGTGTAAATTACTAAATTGGACCCATTCCTCTGAAGCTTGTGAGATATTAAAGAGGACATTAGAGGACAAGGGGACATAAATATTTGTCATGATTTTGCATTATTTCTTCAATAACATGATCAAATGTTTGTTATTTTGTGTTGTTGTAGTAAATTAACAATAATGTACTGTAGAAGGTTGAGTAAGTGCTGTTCTGTTTGTCTACCTGTTAATCTGACATACTTAGCTGACTTAGATGAGATTGAGCTGTGTGTTGATGAGCCAGGGGAGATGTCTGTTGATGATACCGAAGATATCACACAGTTGAATGAATTCCTGGAGGGTGTTTCTGTAGATGGGCCACCATTTATCACTGTGTCTCAGTGGATAGGTGAGAGGCCATAGCACTCTACCACAGTAGAGTATTAACAACAATCCACACATTAATGCTATCCGCAAAGCTAATATAATCCAATGTGCTCTAGTGAATATACAGTCTATTTTTCTCACTAACTGTTTCTTTTTTTTCCCCTAGATTGTACAATGGAGATGAAACAGGTAAGTATTAAATGAGATATGTACACATGTGTACACATGGACCCCCTTTGTTAATTTGAATTGAAATGTATATTTAAAAGAAATACATGTTTGATTATCTTCCAAATTTTTAGGTTTTAAAGTTGAGAGCTTGCAGTCTTTCTCTGGACCAGTGCAGCGGGAGTCTAGACAACACTTACGTCTCACAGTCGCTCAACTCTCCTGAAGAACATGTCAGCACCCTACTGACATATAAGCCTAAAGAAGAAGACATCATGTTTTAGCTATCTAACATAAAGGTTGTTAAATCTGTGTGTATTATTGTACAGATCACCTTTTTCTCTTCCTCCATTCCACATATATACTTCCTTTATACACTCAACCATTGTCTAATTTTGTCATTCCATCAGAATGAACACATGTATATATGTAAAGAATGCATCATTTTCCAGTCCATTTTCACTGGGCACAATTTGGCTAAGCATGTTCTGTAGGTGACTATCAGATTCTTTATAAAACGTATGAATTACTATGCATTTTATTATCACTTTAAACACATGTGCAGTAGTGCCTAGCATCTGAGCTCCAGGGATTTCCTCTGGGTTCTCCACTTACCTTCTACTACACAAAAACATTCTGGTAATAGATTAGATTTTTGTTTGTAAAATCTGACTGAGCTGTGAATAAAGATGTATATCAAGAAAATTGACATAATAATAATAATTTAATTTCAGGTTTTAAACAAAATAAAACAAACAAAAAATCTATGCTTGTGTCATTGTTCTTTTAATAGTATACATAAATCTTGACCTATTATCTTGATCAGTAACTAAAGTTAACATACTAGAATGGCAAAGCAGAAGAATTATTTATAGTGAACATGTTTAATACATGTACAATAGAGTTTGTTGAACATTGTTCACTATATTTGATCATTATTTATTTGTCATTATTTTTATATACAAGGGGTTGGACAAAATAATTTGAGCACCCATTATTATGGGGTTAGTATTATTTTGTGTAGGCTAATGTGCAAAAAATAAACATTGTGATTATCATTTATTTATCTTTCGTTGCTCTACATTATCTAGGTTGCATGCTAGTATAAAAGAAGTTGTGCTCAGTTGTTAGTTCAAGTCATTGTTAAAATGGTTAACTTGTCAGACTTCTAAAGGAGACAGATGGTGGGAGCCCGTTTAGCAGAAGCATCTTTAACCTTACAGCCCAACTCTTCGGTGTTTCAAGAGAGTCAGTCTCCATGATTATGACTGCGTATACAAAGCATGGCACAAAAAAATCACACAAACCGCGCACAGAGAACATCACAAACCCACATCAATGGAGAACAAAAAATTGAAAAATATGGTGTCAAAACCTGAACAGCTGAAAACGGAAAGGAGTGATATAGTTTGATTGAATCATTGGACATTATTTCAAAACAGTAGTTTGAGCTATTGTATGAAAACCACCCCAACAATGGTCTGGTTCTGACTGTAAAAATGAGGTGTTTTCTGGTGCATTCTATTTTCCAAATGCTGTTTCACAACAATGATGCAATTTTTCGAGATGATAATGCAATCATACAAACAACCAAAGAAGTTCCAACTAATGTGGAAATTTTTGGAGAGAACAGTGAGAAGCAGGTTTCCTGCTTCAATCTTTCTGAAGCAACTAGAAGATATTCTGCTTGATGAATGGTACACAAATTTCACTAGAAGATATTCAGAAGTTGTATGAATCTACTCCAAGAAGGTTGAGAATGATGGTCCAACACCTATATATAAACACGGACTTATATTACTGTGAGTTTATCATGGTAGAGGAGGTATGGGTTTAGCTTATTTGGTTCACATCCTTCCTGACAACGCATTTTACTGCTATAAACTCTGCCCTCTTGTGGCCTAGTGCTATCAATGAAAATTAAAGCTGTGTACATAAATATTTTTAAACGGAGCTATGGAGAATTTTCCAAAAATTTGGCAAAATTCACCTACATACACGTTGTTTTTGCACTACATTTATTAGTAGCAGTGAAACTACTCTGACGTTTTGATGCAGCTGCTAGTTCTTCTTTTTTAGCAACATTGCCAGTAACTGCACTTCTAAGCCACAAACTGTATTGTAATCTTATCTAGATTTCACTTTAGAATTGTAAAGTATACTTGTGATGGTTGTATTGGTACATAAGTAAATCTGTAGTAAGTAGTAAGAAGTAAGTAATTATACTGAAATAGCTTTATAAGCCAGATTGTGAAACACACACACACACACACACACACACACACCCACCCACACAATTATTTATTACATATAATACATGTTATCCATGTTTTTTGTACACAAGAGATGACTAATATACTAAAGAGTAGAGCGAGTGTATAGGTTAAGAGGCAGGGCATCTTGTTCTAAAAAAGGTGCTACACAAGGGGGAAGTTTTTTCTTTCATTTCTCTCGTGCTGGCATTTCCAGCTTCACTCATTTCATTCTCAGCTAGGGTAAGCGTACGATGTGTGTACAAACTCGCTCTTTGTAAACTATTAAAGATATTATTATGTTTTTTGCTTAAATATATTTTGAGTACATGATATATTGTGTGTATATATATTTAACTATTATTACTCTGGTATATTGTGGGCTGATAAACTGTGTACTTTGTGAAATAGTCATGCCATTAATGATCTCTTAATATTGCAGATGCAGAAAATGTTCCTAATGGTGCTGTGTATCTTTCTCTGTGCTGGCAGCAGTCTCCAAAAAGGTAAAGAATTTCCTGCATAAGTAAAATGGATTAAAGCATGTTTTAGCATATTTGATCTACTGTCAGGAAATCCACTGTAAAACCTAGGCTTACTGTTGTGGTATTTGAGATCAGTCATCTCTCTCACCGTATACTATGGTGAAACTGTATTTGATCTTGAACCTGTTCTCATCGCACCTGAGATAGGCACAGGCTCCCCATGGCCTGATGATAGATTGGATAAGCGGTACAGACTATGAAATGAAATGAAAATCTGTTCTCATGGGTTCAATTTTCCAAAAATGCCCAATACCGTAATGTCATATTCTTCAACTTGTATTTTATGATGTTCCTGTTACAGTACAAAATGCAAAGGTACACTGATCAGCTATAACATTAAAACCACTGATGGTATTCAGCAGTATTCCATAATTCAGGAAGATCATACTCCCTGCCACAATGCAAAAAATGTTCAGAAATGGTTTGAGGAACATGACAAAGAGTTCAAGGTGTTGATGTTGGCCTCTAAATTCCCCATATCTCAATCTGAGCATCTGTGGGAACAAGTCAGATCCATGGGGGCCCCAACACACAACTTACAGGATTTAAAGGATCTACTGCTAACGTCTTAGTCCAGGAGTCCATGCCTCAATGGGTTACAGCTGTTTTATCAGCACAAAGGGGACCTACACTATAGTAGGTAGGTGAATTTAATGTAATAGCTTATCAGTATATATATATATATATGTATATATATATATATGTGAGTCATATAGCACATACAGTATAAACGTAAATAATATAGCTCAAATACCTGTAATGGAACTGGAGAGTAGTATATGGTCAGAAAATTGTATGAGTCAAATTTAACTGTAGATGTTAATGCATTTTATTTACCTGCTCTCTGCTTAAATCAAAGAAATGTGCTTTCATAGCCCTCAAATCTTTATATGTGATGTCACATTTAAAAACGCATCTTGTTTATAATTACAAAATCCCTAACCCTGCAATGCAATTATATAAAAGTGGATTACAATGTCAGAATTAGAATCAGAATTTGAATGTGCTTTATTGCCATGGAAATTTTTTTGGTGCTGGAGAATACACAGACATAAATTATAATATAGAAAATATAGAAGTACATATATAAGTAGGATGGAAATATAAATAGTGGCACTAGGTAGAAAAATAGGCCAGGCTTAACATGTCCTGTATACATAGGTCCTGTGTACTTATTTGTATAAAATGTTACATTGATTATTTCAGTCAAGTTTCATTTCATGTCATGTTAGGAAAACACTGCAAGCAGCAAATTAGCACATCTGAGTGTTTGCACTTGTGGTGTTGATCTTGTCTTGGTCTTGCCCCTTTCTCATTTTTGGTCTTAACCTTGGGGTCTGTGCCTTGAAGCTGGTTTAGCTGGCTAGCTAGTTAACTCTAACATTAGTTTGCACTAACCCTGGGTTTTAGGTACCATGAATGTACCTTGGTTTTAATCCGTGTTCATCGCCATGGTAACTTAAGCTCAATTTGACCGGTCAGCTGTGAGCTTTTATAAAATTAGACATATTGACAGGGTGACATGAAAAATGAAAAATATTTCTCCAGCATTTTTCTTTTGTTTTGGCAGCAGAGACAGTATTACTGTGTGTAATACATTTTTTATATTCTTCACATTTCTTCATAATTATTTCTTGCTCCTCAAGCGGAAAAATATATGGCTCTAGCTCCGAATGCAATGGTTGTTCGGTCCGACGTCACGCTTTTCATGTGCACGCGCACTTGGAGAAATCATAGCTTAAGGAGTTAACAGAGAAAGTTGATAAGCTGTGTCGTGGGACCTGTAAAGCCTGATTGCATTGGTTTGGATTGTCAACTTAAAACTAATCCTGTAACCTTGAGTTTGTTCAGCTACCTTCATGGTACAGGTCCCTGGAGGGCAAAGTTGGTCTTGATTGGATTTACATATGAAATATGTACTGGCTACTTAAAAGATCAATGAACCCCCCCCCTTTTTTATAATATCAACTGCTGTTTTAAAGTACATTTCCCCTCATGTCCCCTCAGAAAACTGCACATACAGCGTGGCAATTCTACATACAGGCAATTCTACTGTCTCCTGCTTCAGAATAATGAAGGACCAATGCAGTAAAGACCATCCCACCTGCAGAATCGAAAAAAGGGATGACCATACGTGCATCAAATGGTCTACTATTGATCCGAAATGTGTAGATAATGATCTTAATACGGTCCCAGTCGGTAGGTAGCCTCTCACAAACATTCTGTCTATACATTTTGTTGCAGTTTGTATACTTACAATATAAAAATGAAGTGTTTCCTTGAAAAAATATATATAATTAATAAGTACTTTACACATTTACAGAGAACAAAAAATGCGGCAAAGATCAAGAAAGTGAGTTAAATCTAGTTTTGATCATTCTTTTTTCTTTTCTTGCAGTGTCTGATCATTAAATATGACTATTAATAGTAAACTTCATTTTAGGTTTGAGCTGCACTAGAGAATTCCCCCCCACTCAAACACCGGTAGAGAACACAGCATCATCTGTGACCATATATTGTGGAGGTATTGACGTTTTTTTATACATTTGTCTTGACTAAACTGACAATTATGATCAAAACAAATTTTTGTGGTTTCTTTCAGGTGGTTATATTCTACTGCTATTCATAATCTTTGTTTTTTTTTAATGATGCAAGCTGTTTCTTCTGTGACACACAACAACAGAAATAATCCTGTAAACCCCATCTGGAGTTGCCCATACACAAAGTTTTTTTAAATGCTGAAACAGTATTTGTGAATTGTTTTCGAATTTTAAACAACCTGAGATCATAAGAATGCTGTTTTTTGTGTTTAAACTTTATGTTGTGTGTTTATGTAGCACCAGATCCTGGAGATCTCAGGTCCTGTTGTTTCATTTCACTATGTACTGCGTCAGCTATATGTGGTTGAAATGACAATAAAAGATTCTTGAATCTGGAATCTTGAGATATTGCAAAGCTAAACGCAATATCTAGCCTGGATTTCTTGTCAAGATAAATAAGGTTATTTATCTCTTTAGCTTTCCTTATTTATGACATGTCTCAGTTCGACAGGTCTGTTTTCTTAACCTGTTAAAATAATATGTTTATGGTTAGTGGTGGTTTCCATCTTTCTCTCTTCTGATCCTGAATGTCTTTCTGTATTCTGAAATGACTTCAGAAATTAGTTTTTTTTTGAGACATTTTTTCTATTATTTTCTGTTTTTCTATTAGACTTTTTTGAACTCTTTTCTAAGTTAACTTGTCAATAAACTTTATATATTAATTACAATATGGTGGGTGTTTACTGACTATGTCTTGAATGAATACATTTTGTGTTTGAAATTTGTAGTAATTTTGGAAATTTGGAATTGGCCAGTATGTTTTCACATTACATGTTCAGTTCTTGGAAAGTGTCTGCTCAGTGTGTCTGCTATATAGGAAGTGACAAGTTAGTCCAGGTGCAGTACACAACATGCGTGCACACACACACACACACACACACACACACACACACACACACTAATTGACAGCTACAGCTCTTAAATGGTCAAGGAGATTGACGGCAGCTCCTGGGGGTTAAGGACATTGTGTTGAGGGGGAGGCCCTCCAGGAATCCCAGCACTGCTTTCCCAAAAGACACTAGAAAAAGCATAACCTCTGGCCTTCCTACTGTGTTTACCCAAAGTTAATGAATGAACCAGTGTTTATGTAGATACACAAAGAGGGAATGAAAAATGTTCTCTTGCTGTCTTTCTTGTTTTCTACTTTCATTCCTGCCAGTGGTGGAGACATACCACAGATCAGCAATGAGCTTACAAAATACTGCCATGGCTCAGCCAGACAGAGAACAATGCAAAGCATGAGGTTAAATCAGTTTCAAAAGTAAAATATACAAGATATAGTTCACATGGTGCCTCACACCACAGGCAGCCTTCTTCTGTTGCTCCCAAATTATGTCATGCCAATAAAGTAACTGTCACATACATGATAAAACATGGTGAGGAAACCTTATACATGAAAGATAGAGAAGGAGGGGCAAATCCTTACTTTCTCCTGTATGTGAGTGTGAATGTGAGGGAGGGGACAGACCGGATAAGTGGAATGAGAAAAGGAGGGACAGGCAGAGGGAAAGAGTGAGTGAGGGAGAGGGAACAGCTCTCTGTTTGTGGAGCAGAACAGGACCATGTTGTCAGGCAGTTGTGTAGTTTGGTTTGGAGCACTGCTCATGGGACTTGGAACTCCACTGATTAGGGCTGTTGAATTCCAGCACCATGGATATGAGGAGATGGTGCGCACTCTGTTCTCCATTCAGAGTCAATGCCCCTACATCACCCGCATCTACAGCATTGGTCACAGTGTGGAGGGACGCCACCTTTATGTCCTGGAGTTCAGCGATAATCCAGGAATCCATGAAGCATGTGAGTGTCCTTACCTATTTCAGTGTCAGTCTTACTCTTAAATCTCTTTTCCATGAAGAAGATGATGCACAACGTAATTGAGGCAGCCAATGTAAACCACAGTTAACTTGATGCAAGCAAATTAAAATGCTCTGAAAAGAGAAGGCTATTGGTTGTCTATGTAGTTTTGAAATTAACACTTTATTTTTAACACTTTAAAATTAACGTAATTTATTTTGCGTCATATCCATCAGAGAGTGTAGGCTTCTGATTAATAATGTGAACTGATGTGACCTGTCTGCCAACAGCTAAGGTACAAAGAAATGGCCTTTGTGCAAACAACACACAAAATTTACATGAACCAAGCAAGACATGCTGTGAATGCTACTAAAGTCCTGCCTTTCTGCTTGCAATAAACTGGGGACAACAATGTTTTACACTGGTATATACATCAGCGATAGCTTAGGTATAACCATATGAGACACTTTATGACTAAACATTCAGTTGACAAAGAATAACTAGCTACAAATATTGTGTAAGTGGTTTAAGCCTGGGTCAGGAGGGCTTTTTTCGCTGATGTATGGACTTCCTTCAGTAGAATTGGAGGATGTATGCATGTTCCACAATAAGGTGAAAAGCACAAAAACAGGAACCTCGCCAGCAATCCAGACTATGTCTCTGCTTGTCAGTTTACAATCAACATGGTGCTTATATTAAGAAATGTGCTGGTGACTGCATTTATGAGAAAGATTGCAGGACCTTAGATGTATTCTGATGAATTGCTGAGGCAGAGCAAGGCACCTATTTAATCTGTTAGTTACTCACACATCTTTCTAGTAATCCAATCCTGGTGTGATTAACAGCTGCTCAATTTGCAGCCTTTCTCAAGAACTAGTTAGATTTTCTCCAAACTAAAATGAACTTTTACCAAAAATTTAAAAGGATTCTTTGAAATTCTTTGAAATAATCATTGTGAAGCTACCAGGAAAGAAAATGAACAAAACTCTGTGGCACACTTTTTTACCACAAAAAACTCACAATATCGCTGTAGATCTACTTACATGTAAACCCATCAGTTTTTCCACAGTAAACCACAAATTAGAGCTTTGCTGCCACCCACTTATGTGTTTGCAGTAACATGTTGTATGCTCTGTTAATTTACTGACAGTGTTCACTGGACATGTGTTTTCTAGTGGAGCCAGAGTTCAAGTACGTGGGTAACATGCACGGAAATGAGGTGCTGGGCCGTGAGCTACTCATCCACCTCTCACAGTTCTTGTGTGACGAGTACAAAGCAGGGAACCAACGGATTACAGAGCTCATCCACAACACACGTATTCACATTCTGCCCTCCATGAATCCAGACGGCTATGAAGTGGCAGCCACGCAGGTATTAAAACCATATTTACGAAAGAAAATACATCTCAAATGCTTATTTATAATTACCCTCAGAGTAAGAAAGACTCGCAGTATGTGCAGAGATCTGGGCTCGTTTGTTATAAAATATGTCGTCAGCTCTAGCCTGAATAAACAGATTGCAGGGAACATTTTATTTCAGGCACAAACTTCATGCCCAGCAACAAACAGCTTTACAACGACATATGTTTACCATCTCACACATCACAAATCAACTGCCCTGTGCTAAAATACAACACACTGGCTGTGATTCACCATATACACATCACTATTTACTTTACATAAGATCTGATGCAATAGTATGTAGTAAGAGTAAGTAGTAAGACTTTTCATTATACTTATAGACAATTTTTGAAGCAGAGATACGTATTAATACAGTAAAAAGTGATTTGTCTGGCTCCCAGGGTCCAGAGTTCAATGGTTACCTGGTGGGCCGTGGGAATTCCAAAGATGTGGACCTAAATCGCAATTTCCCTGACCTGAATGCCCTATTGTATTACAATGAGCAGAACAATGGACAGAATCACCATTTGCCTCTTCCAGACGACTGGGAGCACCAGGTGGGGCAGCACAAAATCAGTAATCATATTTAAGGCAGGGGTTTTGTTTTGTTTTTTCATTTCTCTATGTAATATGGATACCAAGATAGTGAGATAATATGTATGGGTCAACCAAAAAAGTAAAAAGCAAAAAATTCTCATATAAGAAACCCTAAACTTCAGACACATGGTAGAATTTACTAAGACTCCATATGTTGGTTGTTTTTCTTCGATATCTGTCACAATCTTGAAAAGGTAAACCACTAGATATGGCACTGATTACATAAACCCACAGAACAGAAAATATGGTTATATCAGTATAAGATATCCATCATCATATCCATCATCATCCACCATAATAGATAAGTATCCTTCCAAGGTCTTACGGCACTAATCTGTATCTTACGGCTCTAAACCTGTATCAGACCCTGACGATTGAAGAATTCAGTCCTGTTGTTTACATAAGCAGACACTGGAAGGAGACATTATTATCATGATCAGTTCCTCGAATGGTGTGCTGAAACATTTAAGTTAAACCATTCATTGTCATTGTGAAATCATGTGGCTTAGCTCAAAGCATGATTATAAGCAAAGAACACACATACTTCTCAAATCATACAGCAGCTCAGCTTATCATTTTACAAATAGGGCACAGGTGATCTTTTCTATGGAATAGTATTAGTATGTATGGGCATCTCCAGAATATAATTTTTTAAGTTCACATAAATCAATAATAATTAAGATAAGATCTAAGTGAGATGTGTTTGACATTTTGCATGCCATAATAACTCAGAAGGGTTTTCCCCCTGAAACCAAGCTCTCTGCTGACAGTTGAGGTTACTGAGAATCTGAGCTCTATACATCACATTTTTTTCCCACAAACAGAGCTTAGACTAGGTTAACATCCCAGCAGTTATCTGCAAGGATAACAAACTGTAGTAACTGATCTGTCCAAACTGACTAAAAGCAATAAATGTAACCAACTGTTTATTTTCCTTATTGCTTTATTTGGAGGTATTATGACGTTAGATGGCCCAGATAACTGTACACTAACATAGTTAACTATTATTCCCAGGGGAAATATGTGCAGTCATGCTGTGTATTAGAGTAGTGTAGAGTACATTAACGTGTACACTTTTCCTTCTCTGCTCTTTCTAGGTTGAACCAGAGACGCTTGCAGTCATTAGATGGATGGAAAGTTATAACTTTGTTCTTTCAGCAAATCTGCATGGAGGAGCAGTGGTGGCAAACTACCCTTTTGACAAATCCAGAGAAGTCCGTATAAGAGGCAGGTCTACGTATTCTGCCACTCCAGATGACAAGATCTTCAAACATGTATGTAATGTAATAAATCAAATGGGTGAATGCTTACAGTTATTTAATAAAATATTACTTAATTTGTTAATTATATTCTTTGTTTGTGTCTGTAGTTGGCAAAGACTTACTCCTATGCTCACAGTTGGATGCATAAAGGCTATAACTGTGGAGACTACTTTGAGGATGGGATTACCAATGGAGCCAGCTGGTACACTCTATCCAAGGGTCAGTGGAGGGGCATTTATTGGATAATTCATTGTAATATAACTAAAATGGCCAAATGTGTCATTACTGAGCTATTTACTTACTCAAATCAACACAAGGCCAAAACTGCATCAATTCATACAGTTAAACATCAGTATTTTATATTTGCAGGCATGCAGGACTTTAACTATCTATACACTAACTGCTTTGAGATCACTCTGGAGTTGAGCTGCGATAAATTCCCCCCAGCGAGCACTCTGGCCAATGAATGGCTGGCCAACAGGGAGGCTCTGGTGTCCTACCTGGAACAGGCAAGTCCCCCTTCCCAGAACTTGGTTCACATCTCATTTCACTGAAACACTTAGAAGTTTAACTTCCTGGGGAAAACATGCACCTGGTTAAAGTGCACTGTGTCTATAATGAAATGGGAAATTAAAGGACGCAGTATTTTAGACGAGATGTGAGAGAGGGACAGACAACAAGCCAGTGTTGTCCCTTTGCATTAGTCTGTAACGAACCTGCTTCTTTGTGCTTTGAATGGGCTTAAGATCAAAAAGCTACAACTTAGTCAGAGTCTATGTAATACTATTTGTTGTTTGCACAGAACACAACATGGATAGAAACGTTTACTACCTACACCTAGGACATATACAACATATCCAATGTAAGTAAAACAAACAGGACTGTAATATGATTTGTCCCCAGGTTAACCATGGCATTAAAGGAATGGTCTATGATGAGAATAACAACCCCATCAACAATGCAGTGATCTCAGTGGCAGGAATAAACCATGACATAACTAGTGGTTAGTAAATCTATCACAATATGCATAACATATGTAATAAATACCTTAAAGATAGTGTCTGATACTGATTGTGTCTATGTCTCATATCCTAGGTGCAGATGGAGATTACTTTCGCCTGCTTTTGCCAGGAACCTACACTGTAACTGTCGTTGCACCAGGCTACCAGCCTTCCACCAATACAGTGACAATCGGGCCTGCAGAGGCCACACAGGTGAGGAAAAAAACATTGCCATACATCAAGCAATGCCATACATCTACATTTATTTTAATTACATAATATGGTGCATGTACATATGAATATATTTCTTTCCTTTTCAGTTACACTTTTATTTGAAACCAGCACCAAAAGAGACAAACTTGAATGCCACGGATCATCAAGATAATAAAAGCTTGTCGCCAGTTCCTCCAGCCAACCTCGGCCCAAGATAAAAAAAAAAAGAAAAGAAAAATAATTGCAACGTTCCATTAAAGTTGGCAAAGGAAATTTAGATTATCGCTGTTACAAATCACATCACTAAACATACTTCCCCAGACCTCAGTTTGTCTTGGATCCTTAATATTATGCTTTTCACAAGGAGGTTCTTTTGAAATGAAATCATATTCACGTAACACTTATGAAATGCATGTATTGAATAATGTCAGATTTATAGAAAAGAATCAGTATATAATTCAAAAATAATTTTGATACTTAGGAAATGTTGTGAGGTGTCACAAATATTGTACAACAGCACTTACAGAGCCTTGTGGTGTAATCAAACATAATCAAATGTAGCACTGAAATGGGTCCTTATTTCAATTGTTTTGAAAAGTTTGTGATTACATATTACACATTAACTTTAACAACAATTTATCATAAATATCACAGATACATTTAACCTTTTAACATCTAGCAAGACTGTTACAGTATCAGTAGGATTTCTGTAGAGCACTGATTATTTACAGAACTGTGAAAACCATTTTATATCATCTGTAAATTTTTCTGATTACAGGAAATCAATTAATTAGAATAATCCATGATTCGAGTAAGATATATATAAAAAAAAATCTAATTACTAACAAGAAAATGGTTAGTAAAATACAGAAACTAAAATAAATGTTACATACATAAAAAAGTGTTCATTATTTCATACTTCTTGTATATTTGTTCACCAGAGGTCACTGTTGTCCACTTAAAATATATGCACGCGCTAGGTTTGGAAAAAAACTATTGCATGTTTTAGACCCTAATTCTATCAAGAAGATCACTGTATTACAAAAAATACTACTCATTGATATTCAAGAAAAGATTAAAACATTAAACACACAATGATCTACTTGTTCACCTATATGTATTTATAATTAGCTGTGCAAAAGCCAGTGGGTTTTCCACAATTTTCCTTCGGATGACAAACAACCTGAGAAAAAGTCATGTTTGACGTACAGGAAAAGGAAAAACTCACTCCAGGAATGTCCTGAACCTTGGACATGTGCACCACAACCAGAAACTGCAGGAACAGGTCATCAAATGTTGATAAAAACACACACTCCTGTTTTCAGTGCAGCTAAGTATAGTATAAAAGAACATTTATAAATAGATCTCCCAGGACACAATATGTATAAAGCCTGAAACACACAAGTATAGTAATATATACTTATGGAAGTTGTTTTGAAACTCTGAAAGATAACTGCTTAAGCAATGTGCTTAATATCAGTGTTTTCTTATTTTCTTTTGTTTTCATTTACATTTTTACCCACAAACCATCAGGTAATGAACTGTAATCATTTGCAATCTAATGTCTAGTTTTTACTAATTAAATTCTAATAAATAATCTAACATTACTGTTATTGTCTATTCAATGCATTAAATCCTGATGTTTAAATGTCTAAATATGTCATCGAGTGTCATTAATTTGTATGAGTAACAGTCAGAAGAGTAACAATCAAGCCACAAAAGTCCACTGCATACCAAACCTTCTTTCAATTCAACTCAAACAAATGGTGTAAGCAGACAAATGACACTAAATAACAGAGAATGGAAACAGAGCTAAACAGTCATATGACCACAATCAATGAAAAGGAGTGTAGGAGTGGACATAAAACAAGCTTTTCATGCAATCTGTATGGACCGGTCTGGGATATTCTCTCAGATGCAGTGGGCAGTACAGTGCCAGGAAAATGAGCTGCATGCATCATTGTAGCCTGGGCTACAATGAACATTATATACTCATATTATAACACATCCACTGTGTCAGCTAGTGAATCAGTTTTGACTCAACTGTCAACACGTGGTAAAAAAAAATGTGTGCCACATATTGAAACAGCTATTATACTGAGGATTAAATCAATGAACAAACAAACTAATGAATATAAAAAACACGAATAAGATAGATTATACACTAAAGAATCTGCTTGTGTAACTACAAATGATCTACTCGTTTAGTGAATCATGACATGGAGTTCGAGTAAATTTCCTTTCGTTGTTTCTCTGCTCCCAGGTCACTAAATGCTGACACACCACAAATCTGTTATATAATTTAAATACATTTTATAAAGTGGGAATTACAGAAGAAATAGATGATAAATTGATGAAAAAGAAGCCATATGTAAGGATTGTATAAAGAAATAGCACAAACTACCCTCATGAGTTCAACAGGCACAGAGAAGAGTAAACTTATTTATAGCTATCACTATTAGCTATGTGTTATGCTAACTTGCTGAAGGTGTTAAAGTACATAACATCCTAACTTTAATATAATTTTCAACGCTGTAAGTCTCTTTCATTTTCTTTCTTAAAAAGATACCTTTTTACTGTTATTGTGATTTTGTTCAGCAATGATGCTAACAGAAAACAGAAATATGATTTTAGAAGGGTTATTTTTAATCACGATCGTAATGAGTGGGAATGAGCCTGTCCCTCACTGTTATGGTTAAAATTCAGTTAAAGGTCCATTTCATAAATAAATAAATACATAAATAAATGAATAAATAAATGAATAAATAAATGAATGAATGAATGAATGAATAAATAAATAAATAAATAAATAAATAAATAAATAAATATTTTTTCTAAATAATAAACAAATAAAATATTTCTAATAAATAAATAAATAAATAAATAAAAGTACCTAATGCTAAAAAGGAAACAAATCGAAGTAGTTTCTTTTCTCCAGTCACTTCTCTAGAGTCAGTGCTATTACATTAAAATGTTAAAGTTTTCCACAATACTACATTATATTTGGCTTGAAAATGGCAGACATATGTACTCATACACCTCATTTACCTCATTTACTCTAACAGGATAAATACAACATTAAAGACAGCAAAATCTAATTTCCAGTCACGTTAAAGTTTTGTTTTGGTTTTAAGTCCACAGACACTTGGTTACCCCTTCTGTAAAAAAATTTCTACCAAAACATGTTCACACTTGGTTTAAAGTTTTTTTTTCCACTGCAGTATCAGCAGAACCCTGTCAGTTTTCTTGCAGGCACGTAAAAGTCAGCCTTAACATGGAAGTGCCCATAGGGGCCTTGTTTTGGTCCACCCGTATTCGGCTATCCCCAGCACTAGGATTGCCCCTGGACACTGGTCAATCCCTGTAGTTTGTAGGAGGAGCTGCTACTTGATCCAATCCTAGTCCAGGAAATGAGATACAGTTGGCTTAGGGGGTGGGATATGTTGGAAAAGCGGTGGGAAAAGTACCGCCCCTGAGGGTGGTGATGTGAGTATGGGGAGCAGGAGCAGGGGATCAGCCTGTGGGATCGGGATGAAAGCTGATCCTTGTGGAACGCAGATGCCAAACACAGGAAATCATCTGCTGCGGGTCAACACGTAGCCGATAGGCTAACAAAACTTTCCACTATTTAAATGCTCGAGACTAGATTTATGAATGGCAGGAAGCGGGAACTGTAAATAATTGTGTACAGAAAAAAAAGAAGCAACGTGTACCAGCCAGATCGTTACTCTGTCCCACAGGTAAGTGTAACGAAGCGACAGCACGTATTATTACCGGAAGCCACTTCACAGATACTTAGTTGCTTAACACGTTTCCTAAGTTTTACTTTGTAACCACGGACCGTTACAGCTCACATTCTCTGTCCACAGCTAATCAGCCTTTGATAACATTGTTTTTCATATCTTTTTAAATATTTGTTCATGGACATGTTCGTAGATTACACGGAGTAGCTGATCTCTGAACTGCTCTTAGTCACCAGCTCTAGAAATCACTGCTTTCACTTGTAGTAACGCGATGTGCATTTTAATCACTTCTAGCTGTTTTTCTGATAAGAGGGGGGGGGTGTTTAACTCAAAACATCATCCTGATGGTCACTATTGGTCACTCAACACGAGCTTTATGGAAATTCTTTTACAAAATTGACTAACTAGCCTATTATAGCTGCAGGGGCTGTTATAAAGAGTTGTGTGTGTGTGTGTGTGTGTGTGTGAGGGTGTGTGTGAGGGTGCTGGTGGCGGCGGTGGTGGTGGTTGTCAGATGTTGTAGCTGCTCACCTGCCACATGGCAGCTGGTGACAGCTGACACACCACTTGATGATGTAAGAGAGGATCATGACTTTACTGTGCCTCTAAGAGAGTTAGAGGACATCTTTCTGATCATTTTTAAAAGAACCGTCACCTGTTTATGGTCAGTGATGTGCCATTTCCATTTAATATTTATTCACTGACTAATAGTTGAACTAAGGCTGGCAGTTTGAGACTGAAACTTCTGCTCTATAAACTCATAATGAGTAGCGTAATCACTCACTGAGTAGTGTAATCACTACCTGGAGAAGAAAGTCACATTTAAAAGATAATTGGTTCTTGGAAATACTGTACTGTGTTGTCTTATAGTAGACTTGCTTTGTAGGTCTGGTTGAAACGCCAGAGTGATGATTTTATTACATCTCTAGATTTAACGAGACAAATGAAGTGTAATGCAGAATTACTGAAAGTTACAAAGAATTGGGGCTTGTTTTCAGTTTGCTCATCCCTCATCCTGATTTTCATTCCGATTAGCCGCAGGATATTTTTGGGTTGCACTTCAAATACAACTTATTAGCTGTTATGTAAAGTAGCTTTCCATTAAAACACACACACACACTCATGGATGTTGAATGATGGGTATAATCTAGATTAATATCCTTTGTCTACAATGTTTCTGTAAGATATAGTCCCTTGTTCCCTATTCCCATTCTCATGCTCAGTCCTTTTCTTAGAGCTCTATAGAAATCAGTCTGTTTTTATTGCCTGAACACTTCCACTAATCACTTCCTCTTGCAGTACTTATGCTGTGTAACATGCATTTTCAGCTCATCAGGATGTGGCATACGGTGTAGAAAGAAAATCAGGCCTGATTTTTTCCGAGTTTCCGAGTTCATCAAAATGTGGCATACGGTGTAGAAAGAAAGTCAGGCCTGATTTTTTCCGAGTTTCCGAGTTCATCAAAATGTGGCATACGGTGTAGAAAGAAAGTCAGGCCTGATTTTTTTCCGAGTTGCAAAAATCTACTCTGACACTTGAACATTCTTTACACTCTTTTCATTGATGGGATGTTAGTTGCTTGTCAAAATGTAAACATTTTCTCATGTAAATGTTTATTTTTTGTCTCAGCTTGATGTGGAATTTCAAGAACTTATTTAACTACTTTTCTTTTCTTTTTTATTATCAGACAGACTTTTTTTTAACTAGACCTCTAACTCTCCTTATTTGAGCCCCATTGTGGATGCTGCAGGGCTCTTCCCAATCTGTGTGTCAATGTGTGCCATGTTGCCCTAAGAGCCCAACTTTGTGAGATCCTTTATGTAAACTTGGAGCTGGAAATCAGCACATTGCTCACATGCTGGATAACTGGTGCCCATCATGGACACCTGTCTCTCTGTATGGAGTGTCTCTTCATGAACATTATGTTGGTGTGTTCTGTTCCAGGACATCTGCACTGCTGTTACCTTTTCAGTTAATTTGAGGTTCGGTTGGACCTTCTTTGTGTTATCTAGGTAATCTTGTGTTATCTTTGTGTTATCTAGGTGATATTCAGCACCCCTGGCAGTTGCCACTAACCACATCAAATGAAATGCTAGTTGCATATGAAACCGTGGGTCTGTGAACAATGGAAAATCACCAGGGTTTCCCTGTTACTCTGTACCAGAATGAAAGGAAACTGAAAGACACCATTCCTGGATGCCCACTTTCTTTTTCTTTTTTTTTTGAGGTCCTGCACCCACATATTTCTGAGAAATAGTCACATTACCTGGTGGTTAGCTGATATTCTCAGAATCAAAGCTCAGTTACGTATATAAAAGCTTTAGGGGAAAGTTTGGTTGGTTTGGTTTTTCACATTTCCTTCCACCTCTGGGACTAAAGGTACCGTTCACACCTCTGACCTTGCATTTTCGATCTGTGCTTCAGGGGTTTCCTCGCCTAGTCCAAAACCATGCGTATTAGGCTGATTGACTGAGTTGCATATTGGTTGATCTGTGAGTTGTCTCTGTTATGTCTTAATGAGTGTGTGTGTGGGTGGTGTTGCATCCAGGGTGTGACCTGAGTCCACACAACTTTTTGACAGATTTTTTAAGTGGACTCTCATGTCAGCAGATGTATGGGTCAACATAGGAACTTGGTGATTAAAAAAAAATGGAATAGATCCTGAAAAATCATTTTTATTTCTCAAACGTTTTGTTTTGCAAAAAGGCAGTCCTATGTTGCACAACATTCACTAGAGATTTCAGTTTGAAGTGATGGGCAGTAGTCCAGTCTCCTCGTGGAGAGGCTGCTGCGCATGCTTGGCTGTGTGCCGTCTCTGAGAGAGAGAAGGCAACAGTCTCTCATGATTACAGATTTGTGAGTCAGGAAGATTAGCAGTCATCATGTTTCTTTCGCAGCATTTACAACATTTATGCAAGGCTGGTGAGGCCTCTTAAAGCCTGCACACACAGATTTCCAAATACCACTCAGGCTCCATAGTCCTCCATCTCTGTCAAAATGATTGCACTGGGGAAATACTCCACCCCTTTACTCATGTGCTGTGGATTTCCCTGCAAAAACCACGCTCTGACTTGCCCAGCGCCCCCTTTCCCTTTGGAATGATGTCAGGACTGATGTCGGCATGTTGGTGAGGAATTGTGGAATGAAGAAGTATGAAGTATTTTTGAGTATGAGGGATAGGTTCCAGACACAAAGAGTGATTTTGTTCACAGGTTTTAAAAGGCAGATGTATGGAATTAAAAGGAAATACAAGAAAAAAAGAATAGAGAAACTAAAAGAAGAAGTGAGGTATATGTTCGGGCACCTTTTTTTTTCAGTCTGTGGTTCAGAGCCTCCAGATTGTACATGCTGAAATGCGAACACTGCCCAAAAATATTTTGAGTTTCTGAGCGTGTGTCAGCCTTGTTAAAAGATTGTTTAACTATGTATGGCATGGTCCCTACAGCATTGAGATAGAAGTTATAGAAGAAATATTTACTGCCTTTTTTGTTTGTGAGCCCATCCTTGTTTTTAAACCTTCAATCATGGACTTTTATTTCAAACAGCTGCTGTCATCTTGTACCAAATGTTATGTACAGAAAAGTAGAAAAGAAATGTGTTTATCGATCTGGAATGATCTGTTATCTGCACAGTAAACACAGAGAGGCAATAAAAAAAACACACACAACAAAAACATTAAACAATAAAGACGTTTCCAGCTCTGAATACATGCTCGCTGGTGCAGTTAGTGTGTCCCTCATTGTTGGTAGGCAATCAGTCCTGTTCAATAAATAAAAGCAGGCAGTCAGCAGATCAAGTTTCAGGCCTGCATGCCACATCCCTTCCTGTCTGACAGAGAGATAGAGCTGAAGAATGAAGGAAGACTAGAGAGAGGGAAATGGGAGGGTTAAAAGAATGGGTAATGTAAATAAAGATGTAGAGGCATATTTAAAAATGTTTAATAATTTGTATTAAGTAATGTTTATTTATTTATTTATTTATTTATTTATTTATTTATTTATTTATTTATTTATTTACAATTTCTCAAGGGCTAAAAAAAAACCCTGAAAGACTAAACCTGGCACAGCAAAGAAGGAAAGCATAAATTTCTGAAGAGTGGAGATATGGGTGCTTTAACATGGCTATATGCAAAGTTGCTGTGAAATCTGACTCAACATGTAGAAACATTTTGGAAATGAATGCCAGTATCGGCAGTGTCTGAGTCTTTACTCTAAACCAACCCGTTTATTCTTGTATCATGTTAATATAACGTCAGCAAATGTACAATGTACATTTACAATTGTTTGATAGGTTTCGAGTTACATTTAGAACTTTACCGATAATCAAACACATCACTTAGACTCTTAAAACACCTACTTGCTAAGAACGATAGGGTGGAGATGTGTGGTGAGAGTATTTGCATACAGTTAGAAATAGGATTGTGGGTTATAGAGGAAGCTGCCAAAGACAAGCCCATGTATACATGACATTTCTTAAAAGTCACAGCACTGAAACCCAGCAGAACCCAAACCACCAAAATTAATAACCATAATACAAAACTGTGGCTTTCACACAGGCAGTACTTAATTGTGCCAGATTATGGCAGAACAGGATCCAGTAACTCTCAGATTGGGAGTGCATGCATTCTAGTACTTATTTATGTGAATAAATGCAATAATAATAATAATAATAATAATAATATAATTTTGATGCATGGTAATTATTTCATAACAATCATCTTATTTTCATGATAACTAATTCGCAACTAATAATCATATCGTACTCTCATTATTAGTCACATTCGCTCCCGGAATCTACATTTCATAGAAAAGCAGCTGACTGATGTTACTTCTTAAGCAGGGCAGAACAAAATGCAAAAAAATGTATGTATGTATGTTTCTATTTCTGAAACTTGAAACAAAATTCAACCTTTTGCTGAACCTTTGGATGATGATGAGAAAATATATGAAAAGTAAACTTTGCATAATCTAATCTAATATTCTAGACACTAAATATACTTTAGTATATAAAAACTAAATATATACTTTAGTTTTAATGTTACATCAAATTATAGTAAACTGTAGACAGAAGCATCTGAATTGAGACTGATGTCAGGTCCAGGGTTCATTTATTAAAGTTAATTAAATGTGTTTATGTAGTTAAATGTTTCTTTCTTTGTTTAGTTGGCTGTTTACAAATCTTTAATATATGTACTGATGTGTATTTATGTAATTGTTTACGTCTGGTTATGTAATTATTTACACTTGTTACATCTAGAACCTTTATTCAGTGATGTTACATCACACTCTGGTAAGGGACAGAGGCATCAGTGACAGCGCAGCTGTGTCTTTGTCTCTGTGTGTGTGTGTGTGTGTGTGTGTGTGTGTGTGCGCACAGATAACTCCACAGATAGACACACTGGTGAAGAGAGTATGAGGCCTGTGTTTATAAAACTGTCTGTCATTCTACTGACACTTTCACCCTGCTGCCAAGTGGCAAGAAACAAACAGACTCATTATTTGTCTCAGTAGTACTGACTTACATAACATACAACTGTGCAGTTGAGGGTTAAAGGTTTTGCCCAGCAGGGGCAGCTTGGCAGTGCTGGGATTCAAAGTCAGTCAAATTCCGCTCAGTTAGTCCAGTGCCTTAACCACTGAGCTACAACTGCACCATTTTCCCTGTCACCTGTCACCCCAGTGCTTGATGTTACTTCCAGTTCTTGATTTACTCTTGGATAATTTACAGAATTACCTCAGGCCCATTCATTTCCTTACAGAATAATACTTTATGCCACCCATCAGATGCCAAAGCACATCCTGCATTATTCTGTGTGTTTTTGTCTGCTTGTAGTTCTTTATTTCCACGCTGATCTGTCTCTAAACATCTTTTAACGTGTGTGTACTGACTGAATTTTACAAGCAGTGAAAACTGAATAGGAATTCTCAATTAATGTTAGATCCCAAAGGAGTTCTCAAGTGCAAAGAGACTTTCTCTCTCTTCCTTTCTCCCCCTCGCTCTCTCTCTGGCTTGCTACTTTTCTTAGCTGCGTGCAGGTGTCTTTTGACAGAAGCCTTCTGATCTCCTGATGTCTTCACCGGTAGGCTTCAAGCATTTTAATCTGGATTACTCTATGCACTCGTTCTTTTTTATATATAGGTGTTAATCATTCTTTTGCCTGATCAACACATTCATACGCACACACACACACACACACACACACACACACACACACACACACACAGCTACCTCTCTCTCAGTGGGACCATATGCCACTGAGCTCTTTTTTTTCAGCTGTGTGCCAACATGTCCGTGTCCTTCACTCTCTCCTCTTAACCAGTGGAGCATAAACAAGGCATTGTTTACAAAGGCCAGCTTCACATGTACAGTAATACGTGGGCTCTAAATGAAATGACTAACCATGGCCTCCTGGAGTTGGGCTTCTCTTTTAATAATGACTGAGGATGAGTTACAGTTGTAATGTTTCTTTGTACTAGAATGCTTAATTCTGCATTAACTGTACTTATTAACTGAAAGCTAGTATATGCACATATAACACTGTATGGCCAAAAGTTTATGGACACCTGACCACAGATCACATCCATATGATTGTTGAATGTCTCATTCCAGATTTAGTCTCTCTTTGCTGTTATAATAACCGCCAGACTTTTGGGACGGCTTTCCATTAGAATTTGGAGCATGGGTTTGTGGATTTGTCCACAAGAGCATTAATGAGGTCAGGCATTGATGACAGGTGAGGAGGCCTGGAGCGTAGTCAGGATTCCAGTTCATCCCACCTTGGCAAATCCACATGGAGCTCGTATTGTGTCATGCTGGAAAAGGGTTTGGCCTTTTAGTTCCAGTGAAGGGAAACTGTAATATTACAGCATATAAAGCAAGACATTCTATTCAATTGTATGCTTCCAGCTTTGTGAGAACAGTTTGGGGAAGAATCACCTATCAGTGTGATGCTCATGTGTCCACATACTATTTGCCGTATAGTATATTTATTATTTATTTATTGAGATGTATACATTTCTAGAAATATTATATCCTAATAATATGCAACATGAATCAAGTTGTTTGTTGATATGTCATAGTATTATTAAACTATTGTGTTCTTGTAATCAAAATGATTGTGATTAGAATTTTAGGAATATTCCTGCCACCAAAATTTAGGGAGTTTGAATTACTGTATGGTTTTGTTTTTCGCTTAACAAGCAACTCTGATATATAGAGCAGCTGAGTCACTGCTGAATAAGACACATCCAGTCTGATATTTTTCCATGTTTTTTCTGTTATTTGCTCTGGAATGATCTAGTCTCGAACAGAAACCTGCCCAGCATTTCTGTCTGTCCAAACATCCTAACATCCAAACATCCATTCACAAAACATCACAGAGGTGCTGGATATCAGACCCACAAACCTGCCAAGCACAAAAGTGCTTTATTTACATGAGTTTCTTTAGTGAGCAAATGTAGTTTTAGTGAGTGAAATTATTCAAATCTTATGTATTAACAAGCAACGTTAAATGTAGAAAACAAGAACTGAGAGCAAGGACGTAGGTTTGCTTAAAACAAAATGAAAAACGACAGCAAGAGCAACAAATCAACATCACTTACATAACCAAAACAATTCAGCTTCCGCTGTTATGGTGTTTTACATTAAAAACCTAAGCTATTTTAAAACCCAGCAAAAACATCTGCTTCTTTTTCGCTCTGCTTAAAACTTTTTTGGTCTGATTCCACTTCTGTCTTTGTCGAATGCAACCAGCAGGTTTCTAGAGGTAACTGAATTGAGACCAAAATAGATATATGCTAGCTAGACTAGCAGTCATTTCATGAATTTTTCACATTTTATTTCCTCTAATTTTTCTTTTAGCTAGCTTGCTAGCACTAGGTTTTCTATGAATACTCTTTTCCTAGCCATTTATGTAATTAATTGAGTTTATTTCATTTTATTTCATCAAACATTTATAGTACCATGAGGCTCTAAATGCCTGGACACAAGCTAATTACAGTAAGTGTCTGTGTACGAATGGCTCAGCACTTTAATGGCTCTACTTCCTGATGAGGTTGTGTGCTACGTCTCGTGTGAAAAGCTGGTACTTGCCCCACAACTTGTTATAACAGTCAACATTCCTGAAGTAACAGACTCTGGATCTAGTAGTGGTGCCACTTTAGCTGCCTGTCTGGAAAGAAGCTTTTGAATATAGGCTCAATTTTGGGGAATTTATTTTTACACTTTGTTGTTTCTGTTTGAAAGAAAAGACATTTTCCAAAACAGAGAATTTAGTTGTCCATACTGATTTGATTGAATGAACATGCAGTTTATTCCAACAGAGATAGACTCACCTTATAGTTAAAAAAAGTGACACTCCT
Source organism: Hemibagrus wyckioides (assembly GCF_019097595.1). Classification (NCBI taxonomy): domain Eukaryota; kingdom Metazoa; phylum Chordata; class Actinopteri; order Siluriformes; family Bagridae; genus Hemibagrus; species Hemibagrus wyckioides. The sequence continues at coordinate 13,894,537 of NC_080722.1, forward strand.
CTGACCCACACGGGGGGGATCACCTGTCATCCATTTACCAGATGGGTTTTTCTCTGAGGCAGCCCCCCATGCGTGGACACACACACACACACACACACACACACACACACACAGACACACACACGAGACAGAGAGGCCTTTGAGTCTGTGAAACATGTGCCTCCCTTCTCTCCTTTCCTTCTTTATCACACTTAAGCTCTCCTTTTCACACACTATTATTTATTTTGTATTCATTCTACATGCATCTAATTAATGGAGTAAGTAATTATATACTTGTTTGCCATAGAGGCAAGCAATATGTACTTCCACACAATCACATTACAAGAGAATGGAACAACTTGGTCATACTGGGGCTAAGAAATCCCCTTTATAAACATTTTCAGATGCTTAGACAAATGCACATTGACCCTCTCTCTCTCTCTCTCTCTTTCTTTCTGTTTCTCTCTCTCTCTGTTTAAACAGTACCTCACCCTGGGCTGTATGACTCAGCCAATGTCTCTCGTCCATGATCCACCCAGTTAAGAAACATCTGAATAATTAAATACATTTTACAGAGTTTAGGGTCCTGCTTTACCATTGGAAGAAGCCTGTAAGGGCTAGCCTCTGTTCTCTCAACAAAGATTATATGATTATAAAGAATCTTTTCTTGTTTTGCTGTACTTGAAGTTAATGTTTTTTTCTGTTGGATTTTGCAACCATTTGTATTGTACAGCTGTTTTGATGTCATCACTAGTGCATGGAATTACGCTTGCCAGCGTGGGACATCTAGTGGTGAAATCTGTCAGCACATTCATCGCTGAAGAAAGGAGTTTATTTGTGTTGATCTCTGTCTTGCTTTTCTTTCTCAGGTAATGAGTTAACATGGAGGCAGGCAGCGTGGTGCGTGCTGTGTTTGAGTTCCTACCCAGTGTCTCAGAGGAGCTTCCTCTCTTTACCGGTGATGTTGTTGAAGTCCTTAGTGTAGTGGATGAGTTTTGGTTGCTCGGGATTAAAGACAGAGTCACAGGTAAAGTTAAATGTTGTGCATAATAAGCTTGTTTTTTTGTGCTCTGTATATGCAAGGACATACAAGAAACAATATTTACTGGTACAGGTTTTAAATTAAACATCAGGAAAAAATGAGAAAAAACATTGAGGAAAGTTACATGCACGATACATACAGGTTACAAGATACAGATTACGGATCTTCCATATGTCTATAAGAAAAGCTGCATAATATTGACAAAAATAGGATATTTTTTAAAAAATGTGAACGCCTTAGGACTGATTATAGCAAAAATCTGTATTCTACACTTCTGAATCTATTCTGATCACATTTACCAACCAGCGTTCTGCAGACTCACTTGAACTTTGCTGTTGTTTCTCAGGTCAGTTTCCAAGCACCTTTGTTGAATCTGTCACAGTTCCCCCTACAAAGGCAGGAGAGCAACTTTATGTGTGCATCAGTGACTTCAACTCCTCTGAGCCAGACAACCTGTCCCTGAAGAGAGGTAAATCCTCAATCCAACCAAATATGAAATGTGTGCTGTCTCTTACTCACACTCTGAACAGCAATTGAGTTGTGTGTGTGTGTGTGTGTGTGTGTGTGATGGAGATGCTTTAATGATCTGCTCTGTTCCTGTATGTTATCTGTGTCCGTCTCTCTCAGCATAAAGTGTACGCATTCAAAAAGGCATAATGTCCCATTTAAGAGGTAACCTTTTTGGTTTAGTCCTATTGTAGGCCATTCTTGTAGTAACAAATTTTCCTCTGATATCTTCTTGTTGTCTATAAAGTTCCTCGATTTTTACATCCTCAACTTAGATGTAAGGTTTTTGTGTAAAAGACTGAAACCGTGATTTTTGTGTAAACATGTATTGTCAGATACATGCTTCTTTTTTTACCTGCATGCACTAGTGGGATCAACACTCTAAGCCAAGGGGTTTCCAAACATTTGGAGCAAGTGAATCTCTCCCCTAGATTAACTATATATGACTTCTGTAACATTTGAACATTTTATGTCAGTAGCAAATATATATTTCCCGTAAGTGGTTAAAATTCAAGGAATATCCACAAACAGTGGTCTATAATAGTACCTGTATGTGGTTTATTTATTTATTTAGCCAAACTCTTGCACTGTATCAGGAAAAGAATAAGTAATTCAATGGTCATGGTTTGATTGAATATGATCCGCACTAACGTTTCAAAATATTAGCCCCCAAAATTCATCTTCAAAACACCTTTACTAAATTAAGCAATCCCATATGAGGTCATGACCCCTGGTTTGAGGACCCCTGCTCTTGGCAGTGCTGATGTAAGTAGCCACTAGATGTCACTAGTTTTGCACTTTGTCTTCTTATCCTCTTGAAAAGAATGTCTGTGAAAATGTTTCGTATTATTTTGTAGTACATTTGACATATCTATACTACTAATATAGCATTGTTTAGTGCATAGGTTTACCCCTTTTATCATGCATTTTAAAATACTATACTAAGATATGCAACCATTAGATCTGACTCTCTCTCTCTCTCTCTCATTGGAAACTCCAATTCCTGTAGTTGTTTTCCTGTGACAGTGTCATATGACTTACATTTCCTGTATATGACTGTTAGGTTTTTTAGTTTATATGTTGGACACAATAGAAGGTGGAGCTTTGCTTGTGGAATTTGACATCAGTGACCTTAACAGACATTGTGACGCTCGGCTGCCCACTCATTTGTATCTTTGTATATGGGCTAGAACAGTAGCAAGATTGTATAATCTTTAAACAGTGAATGTAATATTAATATGTCATCTGTGTGTTTTGTGCTGTTACCCTGCCATAGGTGATGTGGTGGCTGGAGAGGGCAATGTAGATGCAGTTTGGCACAGGGGTCGGAATGCCTGGGGCTCACGTGGACTTTTTCCATTATCCTGTGTGAAGGAGCTGGAGCTATCGGGCCGCTCTAAGCAGCTGAGTGAGCGCAGTGCAGCTGCCCAAGATTCTGATCTGCCTCCTTATGCTCTGGGCCAGGGACGTGCTCTGATGAGCCTGCACGCCCAGCTGGATGAAGAGCTTGACTTTCGTGAAGGTGACCTCATCACTATAGTGGCCATGCCTGAGCCTGGTTGGTTCCAGGGTGAGCTGGACGGTAGGACAGGAATCTTTCCTGAGGGTTTCGTAGAGCTGCTTGCACCTTTGCGCTCACTCCTGCCTGACAATCCTATGAGCCATGGACAGAGTCAGTATCTCACCTGCAGAATGGAGGAAGAGGAGGAAAAGGAAGAGGAAGAAGAGGAGAGACTGAAGGACAGTGTAGAAAGGCAGACCCAAGAAGAAGATAAAGAGGAATCTGGTGTGTATGGAATTGCACAGTATGATTTCCGAGCTCTGGAGCCGGAGGAGCTGGACTTTGATGTTGGGGACAGGATACAAATACTTAAAAGTCTAGAGGATGGGTGGCTTGAGGGGCAGGTGCGGGGCAGAAGGGGTATTTTCCCCCACCGCTTTGTTAAGTTTGAGAAACAGTTAGAGGAACAAGTGCCCACTGTAAGTGGAAAAAACGACACCTGTGAAAAAGAGGAAGGAGACAGTTATGCTTCTGATCATAGTTGTGGTCAAGAAGACCAAGCTTTCCAAGCACATATCCAGGATGGGACAAGCCATGAGGACTATACGGTGTGGGATCTGGACTACTTTGAGAAAAGAGAAGAATGCAGAGAAGCCTGTAAAAGGGACACAGGGTCAGAAATCAGCTGTCAGGACAGAACAACAGTTCAGAGTCTGCCTCAGAATCAGCCAGATCCCAGGAGACAAGAGAGGCCACCACCACCACTTGTCCATCCCAGTAGAACAGGCAATTCAGGCCCCAGGCCACTCCAGAGAACTAACTCAGGAAATCTGATTCCACCCAGACCACAGCTGCCTCCTCGCCCCAGCCTCCACAACAGACAGAACAGCACAAGTAATCACAGCAGCCCTCCTGAACCACCACCTGTTCCTAACACCAGGAACACCAGCCTTAACCGATCTAATAGAAGTTCTTCAACTCTTCAGAGCAATTCATCCTGGACAAGGAACAAAGGCTACTATGCCTCACATGACAGCAGAGTCCCATTCAGCAGCAGAAAATCAGCCAGTCAAGCCACCAACAGACAGAAGAAGTTGACCCGTCATGCAAGTGTCAGCGATGCTGACCTGGGAACTTATGGGCGTGGGGAGCATAATATATGGTCTCAGGAGCAGGGCAGTAATGGACTAACCATGTCTCATACGTTAGGCTCTTTGTCTGGTGACCTAGAAGCCAAGTTGACCCAGCAGCTACTAGAGTTCGAAAGCAGCCTTCCAGGCAGATATGGAGGAAATGATGAGCAGCCCATGAGAAACAATCAATGTAAAGACAATTTTTCCCGCCACTTTTCTATCATGGACTACAGTAGCGAGAGTGACATCATCAAAGGCTTTTCCCATGATTCGCCCCTGTCTAGCCCCAGCTCATCTCTAGAAAGACGGAAAACACTGCGGCCCCCTCCTCCTCGTCCCAGGATTCTCAGACCACCAGCACCTCGTGGTCACACTTCTCTTAGCAATGGTCAATTTTGTCAACAGCCCTACAGGCCAATGCGACAAGCTCCACGGCCACCTCCACCTTGTCCTCGACCTCCTATGCAGCACTCCAACCTCTTGGTCTCAACAGAGGAAGAGGAGGGTACACCGGAGGAAAAGGTGGAGGAGGCCGAAGATGCTCTACAGAGGGAGAGAGAGATTGAGCAAGAGAGGGAAAGAGAGCAGGAGCAATATAGACTTCTCCTGAGACTTGAGGAAGTAGAAAGAGACATTGATATGTACACACATACAGCACAGGAGTTGAGTGCCATGCTAGAGGAAGAGGGAGAGGAGGATGAAGTGGCACGTCAGCAGGCCTTGGAGAATCTGGAGTTCTGCAACTTCACTGTGGAGACTCTCACACTGGAGCAACAGCAGTTGCGAGGTAACACATACAGACATAGCAAACAACACAGTACAATGATACAATTGAACAAGTACATGTTTGATAGACTGTAACTCCTTGCTGAGCCGATCCAGCGCCGGTGTGAGTCAATTCGCTGGCCCGAGCCAGTATGACTCATTTCAGTTCAAGTTAAGCTTTCCATTTCAGGAGTTTTCAGGACAGAGGATTTTGTCCTTTTCAGTTTTTCACTTATCAAACTCAAGAGACAGAAAAAAAGAGAATTTGGTAAGCACATATAAAATCATTAATTTACAGTTTGCAGAAATTCCATAGCATTAAATGTTACAAAAAACTGACAATTTATTAGTTCAACACAGGTTTTAGGGTTGTCCATTGCCTGAGCTCTTTCTCTTTTAGCCATTCTCTCTCTGACACACACAGACGACCTTGGAAATGCGAAATGGTCTTTAATAGCATTTTTTTTAACCAGTTTCCTTTTTGATGAAAAAGTGGATCTTTGTTTGTAAATTGTTATGGCTGTATCATAGACTGATTTTGATTTTCTTTTTTATTATTTATTTGATTTGAAATCTTGAAATTTTTTATCTGATTTGTAAATGATTCCAGATTATAGGTCTATTCATCTATCTATAAAGGCTGTCATTATGTCCAGGTTTGATGTAGTTAACTGCTGCACAATGTTAATATGTAACCTATACTGTACAGCCATCCACTACCATGTTAATTCATCACAGGTCAGATTTTACTTGAGCTAACTTAGCACTAGATGGGGCTGCATTATTTTGTGAACTGGAGTAAGGCAGGGTGTTGTCTTTTTAAACAAGTATTTAGTTTGAAACCTGAAGCTCAGTGTTCTTAAATATGTGACACACTTCATATGGCAGATGGGGAAAAAGTGCTATTTTCATCCTCAGTCAGAAAGTGTCCGTCAGTAAACTGAAGTTATTTCACATGCTTTGGCTCACTTGCATGTCCTCTTTGTTGTATTAAAGTATTATTTTACAATTACAAATAGTCTGACAGCTCCAGCTTGGATTTACTGGCCCAAATTCATCATGGTGCTTGGAAACCAGTGCAGCTCTGAGCACAGAGAACAAATAAATCTGTGTTGTTTTATGAAAGTGTCATTACAGCTGATGATGCATCCGATTCAGCTGAAACAAGCCCTTAAAGTAAGATTATTATACTAAATCTTAATTAATTATTAATTGTTTATTAAGTATATGTGAGCATGTTACGAAGGTGTAGAATTAGAAAACTTTCACACATATATACAGTATGAGGGCCCCTTCTTGTCTTCCCTTTCGTATGGGTAGGGAGCATATCAGTGTTATCAGGGCTGTGTGAAGATCATGGCCCTGCCAAGGATCCACCGCCGACTTTGGGGCTCTCTCTTTCAGCCAGTGATGCGTCTCACCGCTCTTTTTAGCCATGTTCTGTGGAGCAGGGCCATACATGTGCCAGGTAGGATTCTGGAATATTGTTTGCAAGTACAGGGAAATGTACTGAAGATTCTGGCCTGCTTTTATAAGTCTAAATATTACATATGGTTGAGACTTCAGATTTATTTTGTTTTAATGGTATTAGATTTGGTATAGGATGCTTTTTATTTTTAATTTTTGGCGTGTTCAGAAATGTCTGAGTGTACCACACACATGAAATGTTTTCACACAGCTATGTAAACACTGTTGTTTGATCAGAGTAATTTGTGCTGCCTATTCAAACCTAGTTACAAATTGCTACCATTCAACAGAAGTCTTGATTTTATAATAGAATTTATGGCAAATATTTGTTTAAATATTTGCTCTTATTTCGGACCACTTTCACTGCCTCATACTGGTTAGTGAAATGATTTTAAGTTACGATTTATAGGACTTGTTTACAGTCCTGCAGTCTGTCGTTCTTTTTATATGAGAATGTTATGTATAACTGTGTTAGGCGACTGGTTTCTCTTTCAGTAAGTGTGAGTATCAGTGTGTGTATTTCTTTCATGTCGTATCAGGGTGTGTTTTTCTGCGAGGGAGGGACAGAATGTGTATTGTTCAAATTCACGATGGGCGTGTTCATACAACCTCATCTAAATTCTTGGTCATGGAAAGATACTTGACGTAGATGGGTGAATGAAGGACAGAAAATAGAAATAGAAAGAAAAAGAGTACATGAATAATGAGCAGGGATGATGAAAAAACGTTGAGTAGTTCATGAAAACATACCAAGGCAAGGGGAGTGGGGGAAGAGGATGACAACAGATACAGGAGGAGGGGCATACATGGAGAGGAAACTTGGAACAAAAAAAGTAGCCAGTCTCAGAGCTGAATCAAACGCTTTTGTGTGATCTGGAGACTCTTGTGTTTCTGGCGAGGCATTCTATCTGCTCATTTACTTTATCACACAGTGAACAGCATTAGCATGGGGTAGAATTCAGACTCTGGTCTGAATTGACAGGGGGTGTGTGTGTGTGTGTGTGTGTCTCTCTCTCTCTCTCTCTCTCTCTCTCTCTCTGTCATCCACTACAGCTATCCTGCTACCTCCTCCACTATGCCTCTTACTTGGAACTTGTTAGGTCACTAATAAAATGCAAAGGCATTTTTCTTCTGATCTCCGACTCCCATCTTTTCTGTTTCATGACACCCCTTTCAGTTTAATAGAGGCCTCTTTTACCAGCACTGAGAAACATGCCCTTGTGAAACCCACGAGAACCTCATTAATGACATCTTCTTAGCAACTGTTTTTTTTGTGGCTGCTTCATGCTCTGTCGTGAACAGTCAGCTGTAATTAAAATACCTAAGCAAGACTAAATATGAGGGATAAATCACAGTTAACCGTCAGATAATTGTACATGGATGATTTGTTTAATGATTTACACATGGGGACATTTTTCTTAGCCATTGCATGTTTGTTCTTGGTCATTTTGCTTGAATGTTTGAAAGTGTAGAGAAAAATGGCACTCGCATACCATAGCATTCAGCTAGCTCTTATCTACTTTATATATTCATTGATAAAGTTATAGTATTGCTCTTTTGAAAGTAAAAAAAAACAGATTATTTGTTTAAAAGAATGTGTATTGTGTTAGTCTGAAAGAACCAAGTATATGTAAATAAATGGTTTTCTACCTGTCATTACACAGCCGGAATGCTGCACCTGACCTCCCTGAACTGAGTTTCGGTAATATAAGATCCTCAGTGCTGATTAGACTTCTTAAGTTTAATAGAAAAGAAAAACACATACTTTCTACATTGTCCAATACAAAATGGTTCTTTTGTATTTGAAAACTCTAAGAAGCTGCAGCACTAACACACACTTAAGTACCTTCACGTTCCAAATGATTTCCAACTTTTTATGTTTCCTCAAGTTTCTTTTCTGTAGCTTGCAACAGCTTGAAAAAAATACATTCCTAATAATTACTCCTTCAGCTGGTTCAAAAGCAGGAGATATACTATACTGCAGGACGTGAATAGCTGTTTTTTTTTCTCTTCTCTCCCTGAAACATGCCAGAGATCAGGACGGCCCTTAACAATAGCCCATTGTGAAGTGTACAGGCATTTTAAACCACAAAGTAGTGTGTGAAATAATCAGCCTGTGTCCAGACTTTCCCAGGTCATCCCATTGAAACATGAAAGCAAAGTTTTATAAAATCATGGGAATTATGCAAATGTGGGACAGACAATTATCTGCATGCTGCGTACACACCATTGGGCACCTAGTGAAAGGGTTATGCTAATCAAATAATAGCATCCTACTTGAGATAAAAGCTGAATGTTTTTAAGTGTCTCATAGCTTCAACTCTGTATTCCATACTGATTCAACAGCTGTTAAACATTTAATATTATGATTAGCTAAAGCATTTTTGCAAAGTAGAAAATTAGGGCTAAATTTGAGGATTATTTATGGAATTATCCTTAGAAGTGAAAGGTTGATTATGATAATTCTGGTTGACAATGTCAAGTGTGAAAACAACTCACAGAAGTTTCTGCAAAAAAGGAGTAAGCCTCTCCCTGGCGTAAGGGCATTTCTGTGAAGGCCAACCTTTGTTTTTCTGCAAACAGAGACTCAGAGCCAATCACAGAATTCCTGTAATCCACCTCTCATATGACTTCACTGAATAATTACCCTTCGTTCCTCCCTCTTTCCTCCCCTCTTTTTTCTTTCGCGTTCTGCCTCCTTCCTATTGGCTGGAAAGATAGAGGGAGTGAAGGATTGAGTTTCTCACAACTCAGCCACACAGTTCAGCTCTAGCAGCTGTAGGAGACTGAGTTAGAGAAATAGAGAGTGAGCGGTTGGCCGTAACTATGTCTGACAGGTGGACTCCTGTCTCTGTGGATGTAAACAGTGACTTTTGGAGGAGCAAACACAGCTGGTTTTGGTGAAACAGTCGTTCTTCCAGACGGAATGAATGGTCAAATAGCACTGGGACACCCTATGGTGTTTGCCCCAGTTCAATGGGATTTCAGCAGAGCTCCACCTCGGAGAGGAAAAAGCGTAGAGGAGCTGGTGAGTGACAGCTGTGAGCGGGAAAGGTACATCCAAATGCATATGCACTTTCAACAACAGCAGCAGCAGCTGCTACAGCATCCACAGCAGGCATTGATATGCCCACAGGATTTTGGGCCTGCACCGGGCTATTTGGAAAACCAAGCCTACCTCAAACAAACCAGTGGTATGCACCAAACTTGCTGGGAATATGAAGACTGTGACAAGATCCCATACAGAGATGGACTTCCACAACAGAGGAACCAATTCTTCTACCACACACCTGAGGCTGTGTTTCAGGAACCCAGGATGCCACAAAAATGGACTGGAAACCATTGCTTTTATGAGCCTAAAGAAGATGTTAACTTTACTGACCACAGAGGGAATAAGGACTATGTCCGGAGCCCACAAACTAAGGAATATCCTAACCATATAAAACGGGACAGATATGACCATTGGGATGTGGATGAGTATTATGATGAGCAGGAGCACAATAGGAGACGGGATCAAACGGGACGGGATGCCTACTATGACAGAGACAAAAGGGATTATTCTGATAAAAAGAGAGGCAATTACAGAGAAAGGGATCGTTATGAGCACAGAGACAATGATTACTATGATCATAGAGAGCTTGATTCATATGACCGATATAATCAGAAAGACTTGGATAATTATGACCGTTATGACCACAAGGGCAGTCTGCGAAGGGATTACTATGACACTAGACAAAGACAAAAATATGCATATAGGGATACAGAATACTGTGGACGTAGAGAAAAAGAGTTCAGTGATCACAGAGATTCAGATCGCTATGACCGTAAACCGAGGGACCAGTATGACTGTAGGAGAGAGGACCGTAATTACAATAAAGAGAGTGAGCAAGATCGCAAGAAATTCAGTCGCTATGCATCTAGGGAGAAAGGCAGCTATGATCAGAGAGACAATGACCAGTATGTGCAAAGAAAAGGGGATCGCTCAAAATATAGGGAAAAAGATATTGATGATCGGAAAAAAGTAGACCACTATAAACGCATAGAGAATCCAGATGCAGAATATAAAGAAAAAGACTACTATGCTTGGCAGGGTGATACTCAACTTGAACTTAAGGACAGGGATACATATGACTCTAGGAAAGATGCCAGGTACAAACTCAAGGAGAAGGTCCAATATGATCGTAGAGAAACAGGTCACTATGATTACATGGAAGATCTTCATGAGCAAAGGCAAAAAGACAGTTATAGGGAAAGGGACCGCTACCAGCCCCAAGATGCTGATCGCTATTATTATAGAGACAAGGGGAACAGAGACCATAGATCTGATGACTATAATGAGGTAAAAGACTATTTTGAGGACAGGGAATGGGAGGATGATCGGTATGAGCTGAAAAGCAGGGGCTACTTCAAAGTTTCCCAAGATGGGTACAGCAGTGATAATGACCGTTGGAAACACATTAAGGAATGGCAAAAGGATGTTTACCATTCACAGACAGTTAGAGAAAGGGGTGTGAGAAGCTACGAAGATCCTATCACTCTTAGCCAATTTGATCACGAGGACACCAAGAATGGGGCTTGCATCGACCCAGGCTCAGGAAGACTGGATGTGGAAAAACAAGGCTGGAAAAAGCAGAAGGCACTTTATACAGGTTCACTGGACAGGAACAGTTTCTACAGACGAACAGCTCCTAGTTCTCTAAGGAAGACTGAGTTTGTCATCAACAGGAAAGAGAAGCAAGGTAAAAATTTATGTTCCAGTACAGACCATACAATAACACCTACCAAGGCCAGAAAACAGATTTAGAACACACTGACAGTAAAAGGATGACATGGAAACCTGCCGAAACTATGTAGCAGAGTCCACATGGATAGCACCTTTATTTGCAGCCAGACTCTGACCTTCAGTCTCTGCCTTGTGTGGTATCTGATCAATTCAGGAAATGACAGAAGTGCTGATTACACTGTCACCAGTGTAATTAGCCAGCAGTGTATATACGTGCGTGATTATGTGCTCCGACTCTGATTGTGGAGCAGAGAGGTTTTCACTGATTCTCCACGAAAGGTGATCTTTAGGGCACGGCATGTAGGGTGGAGAGACTAGTAAAGCAGGTTTTGTGGCTTCATGTTTTTGTTCCTTGCATTTAGTTTCTGCTATCTAGTGTCTTAAATCAATCTGTTTAAACATGTGGGGAACATGCTTGGGAAAAGTACTTAATTTGCAAAATGGACATAATAAGGCTTGTTGGAACAAATTTCTTGGCTATTTCATAGCATGTTAGATCATGACTTGATCTTGTGACTATGAGATCAGGTTCTGTGGCAAAGCAACTGTATAGGTAGGGTTCAGCCCTGCCATCATAGGGAGACAACCTCAGAGGCCTGAGTCTGGTGGGGGCCTTGAGGGTCAGTGAGCCTATTTGATCAAAACACATTAGCTAAAAATGGGTCTGGGTGTACATGCATGTCAGGATTAGCAGGATCAAATCTGTTACACATTTAAAGTGTAACTTGTGTTATCCAGTCATCTGTCAACCCCCTAAGTGTGATTTACTTTTGTTAGTGAGCTGTTTGTGTTCATTGTCTAAGTAGAGAAGAAAGTAGTGTAAAGTGTCTCATAGTGAGATTCCTTTGACCTGTGTTGTGTCTGACATGGAGCAGGCGGCCTGGGGAGCCCTGGGTAATCCTCTGTAGTGCAAGGCTATAATTACCCGTTGGGGGAGGAGAGAGGTTAGGAAGTCTTGTCTGGGACTAGGCTGTGCCTAGCACCAGAGACCCTCCTTTATACAATCTGAAAGGAGCTGAAACTGCAAAGTGACTAGGGCACTACTGAATGGAGGATCATGCTTCCTCAGCTTGACTCAAAGACTCAGCTCAGCACTTTTGGACTTTAGGGAGCCAGAGGTCTCTGTATGTTGGCCAGAGTCTAATATTGCTAGATATGATGCAAAGATCTCAGTTACAAAGAGATGTATTTATGTTAACCTCATAAGCCAACAATAGTGCTTACTTAAAAAAAAAAATCTAACATTTAACATGATTCTGCATACGAAGCCTTAGTCTCAGTGGTTGCTTATTACAGATGTCTAATGAGATTATTCTGTTTCATTTCTCTTTTTTTGCCATCTAACAGTTGAAGTAGGCTACAAGATTAACCAGGTGCAGTGACCAAAAAAAAGACAAGTTGAGTTTGAGTATCAGAGGTCATTTGATAGCAAGACTTGACCAGCTGGTATAGTTAATGCTGCGTGTGTCTCTCAAGACAAATGCTGCTGGCTTAATCCCTGTGCAGCTGTCCATGTGGATGGTCTTGAGGGGGATTACACAGAAACGTTTAGGAAACATGCACACAACCTTCAAATAACATTATGCCTAGGGTCAGCTTGAGCAGCATCATGAGCAATCCACACAATATGCCTTGAGAAGAATCTACTAATGTAGGTCAGCTACTCAGACACACACTGCAAAGACAAATGTAACGGCCAGCACTTTAGGTGGCTCTTCACTGCTTTAATAGAGAAAGATGATTTTCAGAAAAGCTCTAGTTGATTCATGTATTAAAATAGATTGGCATAGGTTGCTGTTTCTTATTTTTCTTTTATAAAATAAAATGTTAATGCACATGTATATAGCGAACATAAAACTTTAAATAATTATATAATGTAAAGAAATAATAAAATGTAACCTGTCAGTCTCGAGATCTTCAAAACAAAGGTGTAAAGGAGACGACAGTGTGTACAATCATGCGTGTGAAGAGCACTAACTATTGTATTGAGTTATCAGTCAGCATGCAGGCGCCCAGTTTAGTGCTGATGCACCACAAGAGCAGCCTTCTGAGGATTGATGCCAATGCAAAAAAACCCTTCTATGTTTGACTGTTGAATAAGACCTTTCAGCCATGCTTTATTCTTCTTTTTTTTGTGCTTGAATGTCTTGCTTTGTCCCGTTTGAGCCCCAGATAAAGCCAGTAGACATGCGTGTATTTATAGCATATGTTTGTAATGCTAATCTGACTGTTTTCAAGGGATTACATATACCCAAATCACTTACACTGCATGGTTTAATCAGACTTATCAGACAAAGGTAGAAGATAAAAAATGATTGTCAGCACTATTGGTTGCTTTCAGATTAAGGATGGCTATATAGTGTGTCTGAGTGTGAATGGCTATACGTCAATTTGCAAAATGTAAACTAAAATCTCAAGGCTTGGCTAAAATGGTCCTATCATGATACTCTAAGAAATCACAATAGAGCACAGCTAACTAGCTTTTATACAATTATTATATAGAATTCTTATATCAAATATCAGTTAGTGTCTCTGAAATTGCTCCAAACACAGAATAAAAGAACCTAATAGTAGATTTTTAAAAAATCTACCACCCAGTCAGCAGCTTATGGTGAGTAACATGGTATGGTGAACTCGTGTAATTCTCATGCCGTGTTTTTGCTGCAGCACAATAGATCGTAATCTGATTGAAATGTAGACATCCGTGATTCAGCAGTCAGTACGTGCTATTTACATGTGTTACTCCTGAAACAGACAAGCCAGTTTTAAATAATGCAGACTAGTTTCATGAATGCTCACATACTTTCGCCTCCAGTGCGTAATAGCGCAGGCTTCTCAATCTACACAAAGTATTTGATGATAAGTTTGACTAAGTCGTGAGGAAGTGCTGGAATGTGACCCCACTGGCTTTTGAACAATAGCAAGACAGCCCCGCGCCTTTTTGTCGAGAAAAAATGTCAAGTAGTAGAATATATTTCCTGTCTTGAAATTTGAAGATACTTTTGAAGATACTCATTTGTTCACGTTTTTATTAAATATACTGTGTACTGTGTCTACCCTGACCTGTACAGTAAGATTTGTGCGTATTTTCTTTGACATGTTTACCTTAGGCTTACTGTGGACATGTGCTATAAATCTGGATTTGTTTATTGCTTTATTTGTCATTGTACTAGTAGCAAATAGTGAAAGTCGACTCTGTATTTTAAAACTTGGTATCCAGCTCCCCCACATGCTTTCAGTCGAGGGTTAATCGCATAGGTCTACCAGCACATGTATCTATGGCAACCGTGCATTCTTGTGTGAACTTTGTGCGCAGTGCTGATAGTGTGTGACTTTAGACTGCCGTGATAGTTAAACAGCTCAGAGGGCAGACTCTCAGCGTCAGCCCATAAATCACCCTCGTTTCACACATCAAACAGAAACACCCAATTGTGTTGCTTTCAGTTCTGTAAATGGATGATTGAGAAATTGTTCAGTAATTTGCCTGACTCTGATTGGTTGTGTTTTTTGTTTTTTGGGGGTTTTTTTGTATGTGAGGCACATTATTAAGAGTACTGTCTTTTCCCACAAACATAGATTTTAGGTTGTATGTAGAGCTCAGACCTCATAAAAAAAAAAACCCGTCCACCTGCTTGTTGATATATCTGAACAAAAGTGCGAATGAGCACTAGGATCAAGAGAGGCCTCATTTTGAGAGATCCTTAAGATCTTGATGGAATTTAGATGAGTTGGACTTTTGAAAGGGATTGGTCACTGCAAAGTCATGGACCAGACCTCCCAAAATCACTTGGCATTGGAGTTGATGTGACATCTATGAGTCTGTGTGCGTGTGTGTGTGTGTGTGTGTGTGTAGGCCTCAGGACTCCTTTTGTGAATGTGTGCACCAGTGAGTGTGCTCATTCAGTTGTGTGTAATGGTGGTAGGTTCCCATGCATTCACATGGTAATGTGGGCCCAAAATGAAGCCCATGTCCCAGAGATAGAGCTGCAGAGAAACATAGCAAGTTCTTAGCTTCGCTTCCTTAGCAATCAAGCTTCAGAAGCACACAATGCTTATGACATTGCCACTTGTATGTTTGTCTGGTTGCCAGGAGGATAGGTGTGTTTATCAGTTGACTAGAGGTGAGCGAAACCAGAGGTTATATGATTAACACCTTTAGAGTTACTCTTACAATCTTGGGCAAGTGTTGTATGAGATCATTAGAACTACAAAACAAACTTTTAATGGGAGTCTCAACATAAGTGTAACATTATTGCATGTGCTACTTATATAGCACAAACATAGACAACTTCCTGAATTTATGGAGCAGCCCACCACAACACATAAAACCCATACCTTACACATCATGCTTTTAATGTGGAGCTTATTTAGATAGGCAGGATGATTTATAGCCAGGGTCTCTGCACTCGTTGAAATGTTGTTGAGTTTTGTGCTCTGTTTACAGGGTCAGAGCTATGAACGGGGAAACCTCTGTACTGCCATCCCTGGGTATGTGGGGGCTGCAGAAGAGGTTGTCAAGAATAACACTATGGAAAGAGATCAGACACAGTAGCAACATGAATTGCTTCTCATGGACGAAACTGAAAGGGGGGAAGAAAGAAAGAGTCTTTTGTAAATCTGCTTGGTATTACCCTTTGAACCATTCACACAGATGGTTCTGATAGAGCATACTTTCTTTTGGGTTTTCACATTTCCATGTACCACTCCCATGCAAGAATGTACTTATAATGACTCTTCTGATGTGGCAGGTAGGTAGTATTGCTGCCCCACAGATCCAGGATCACTGGTTTGATCCTGAGGTGAGGTTACTGTCTTTGAAGAGTTTTGTGACCAAAAAAGAGCTTTTTGTTTCCCCCCAAAAAACCCAAAACATGTCAGTAGTTGGATTGGCGTCTGGAAAATGTGTGTGCATGGTTCCCAGTAATGGACTGGCAACCCATTGAGAGAATATTAATGCCTCATGTTCATGTTCCTGGGACTCCAGACCTACAATGACCATGACCATGATTAAGCAATTATTGAAAATGACTGATTAAATCAGTCATTTGGATTCAGGATTCGTGTTTAATTCGTGTTTAATCATGGAATACTACTTTACTAGGTGATGTGAAGGAGTAATACTGGCTTTGAAGGCTTTGAATTCAATATTGCCTGACTTGAGTGCTTAGGTAGTTGAAATTTCTATGTGCAATTTTGGTTGACTCACATCCTGTTTTCGCAACGGTTTTGACTAGCTTGTTTATTGTTTAAGTAGAGGTGTTTGGCTGAAAGCATTATTACAGTCATTCATTGAGTCATGACTAGGCGTGAACTTCCGGTGTGATGAACTTCCATTATTATTCATAGAGATTTTTTGTAACCTTGATTTTTTTTAAAATAGACCTGTGTCAAAAAATTTGTCATATTAAACTAAAAATTTTGGGGAAAAATCTGAAGACATTTTCTAACAATGTTTGCGTACCTTTTGTCCATTTCAAGTATTGACTGCATGAATATGAGTGACAGCGTTAGGAAGAGGTGAAGAGAGAGAGAAACATCAGGAGAAATCATATTTGTTTATAATGTTTATGAAATTATGATAGATATGCTGAATTGGACTCAGCTTGGAAGTGGGATGTTTGATCGTAGAATTATGTTATGTTCCAAACCGGGGCTTTCAAGCTACAAGGTTTTTAAAACGGTTGCTTCCATGAAAGTGTGTGTTTTGTTAGCAATGATACATTTACTTTCACAAAACAGTGAACTGTCTGTTCTTCCTTATAAAGCTCACCTACTAATATATCTGTGTGGATTGATTTGAAGTAACTGCTGGTGTAAACTCATTTGAAGTAGTTAAATGATATTTTAGTCACTCTACGTGGCCATGTTGACATGAGGTCATATGCTGAACAACAGGTTGTGGGAACCTTCCCACTTTCTGAGTATAATTTCCAGGTCAAGTAGGCTTTTCTGTGTTTTGTTTAGTTTTTCTTTTTTTAGTTATTGGTTTCCGAGCTTTAGTCTAACAGTGTTAGTAAGATTGGGTGAAGCTGTATGACCAGAACCGGTTCTCCTTTGTGGCGCAGTATCCACTGACCCACATTTGATTCACAGTTTGATAATGCATTCACTGATATAGTGAAGACACTTTCAGTAATGTGGTGTAGTAATGTTTACTAGGCATGATAGAATGTTCTAGGTATTTTAATTTCTAGAATAGTTTTAAAAATGCATTAAAATAAATTAAAAAATCAAAACCATGATGATTTAAAAGTGTAAACTCCGGTATTCAGCATCATTAGGAGCATAAAATGGGACTGCATTAAAATTAAAGCATGTTTACCCATCAGTAGGCAAGTCTTTAGACAAATTAAGAGGCATTTGGTTAGTAGGATAGTCTCTCGTTGGATTTTGAAATGAATTAGCAGCATGAAAGCTTTAACTCAGCATGATATCACTATGAGTCACGTTAAATCTGGGAAGCAGCGAATAGTTTCAGGGTTTGCAGCACATGACAGTTGTATGGACAGTTAAGCTCTTTGGGGCACAGTAATTTCATTCAGTGTAGCTGGTGTGTATTGAAGTAAGCAGAAGTAATACTCTAAATTGTGCAGTACTATAGCCAAGGGTCCTGCTGTGCCGTGTTACTAAAGAACATCTGATTGGACTCATTGACTCCAGTTTCTAAACTCCTACTGTCTTATAAAAAGCATCAAAGGACTAGTTTGTCAGTGGACACTGTCAGCTCTTTATGTTTTTACAAAGATCCATTTTAGGCTTCATTTTTGAAGCGTGAAATGTAGGAGTGCTGTCCTGTCTCCACCGTTCCCACCGTTTTATCCAACCTAACTTCAGAGGAGAAAAAACTCACATCGTCAGGCTGCACTTTTATATATTATATAACTTTTTATATATATATATATATATATATATATATATATATATATATATATATATATATATATAGATAGATAGATAGATATATAGATATATAGATATATTTTTTTTACAATCTTTATACCTTTTATATACAGTCTGGGGAAGATCCTCCTTTTATTCTATATGTTTATGGGTCCCTTAAATATTGTGGAAGAAAGAAGGGTGTGCTTATTTTGCTAAATTGGTGTCTGTTGGTTTATTTTTGGGAAAAATTTGGCTAAATATATTATAATCAGTTTTTGTAGGGTTTTTTTGTCATTGTTTTTTGGCACTTGCAATTATTTGTTAGTTTTTAGAACTTGGTGAGTTCTACCCAATTGTCATTTGTATGGTAGAATTGACTCAGTGTGCTTTTTACTGTGCTGCACAAACTGTTTTATTCCAGTGTCCTACTTCTATTCTAGCAACTAATTAAATGACATAAAACCTCCACAGTGTGATCAAAACCAAAACCCTGAATATAGAAATGTGGCATTTACTAGGTTTCCTTGTATTGTAATTTAAGATGTACTTTTTGTGTTCATTCAGAGATGACTCTACTGTCGGCCCAGCCCAAATCGCTAGAACCTGCTCCAGCCTCTGCAGCCACCACAGAGGATCCTGAGCAAAGGATGTTAGAGAAAAGGTCAAAGGTCATAGAAGAGCTCCTGCAAACTGAGAGAGATTACATCAAAGACTTGAACATGTGTAAGGCAGAAATCATCGTACCTCTGCAGATAAAACAGGTAAGTCGGGCTATACATGCTAGGAGAGTGAAGCAAATTTTTTTTAATTATTGGAATTTACCAAGATGTATAAAGTTTGTACACATGTAACTGTTTATTTTCTTCAAATTAGATGCTTTTTTTAGATGCTAATTTGTGTTTTTGTATTCTTGGGTTTAACTTGTGTTCTGAACATAATGCCTGTACTTTAAGGTCCAGAATATAGACTTCGATGGGCTCTTTGGCAACATCGACTCTGTAATTGATCTCTCCACACGTCTTGAAGAAGCTCTTCAGGACACTGACTCCATAGGTAAGAAAAAGAGCTCTAAGTTAGTGTTGTTGCACATATATTCATTTTAAAATGTACAATTTATTGAATGTATCATTTATTTCTTAGGAAAAGTGTTCTTGGACTTCAAATCAGAACTGGAAGAGGTGTACAAGGTCTACTGTCAGAATCATGATGATGCCATCGCCTTGCTGGAGACCTATGAGAAAGATGAAAACATTCAGAAGCAGGTGCTGGAATGCCTGGAGAACCTCAGGTTGGTCAGAGAAAAGATTTCTGATTTGCAGATGTCTAGGTGATGCATAAATGGTGCTTCTAAAACTACCAGAGAATGTTTGAAACATGACCATGCTAGTTACTATAAGTTGCTATTTTATGGTTTTGTTTATTAAAAAGAATGGTGAGTGTGTAAGATGATCCAGCATTTACTGGTGCTCATGTTACCGTGCAGAAACTTCAGGCCTACTCCCCCAAAACAAATGATGTTATTGATGATTCTACGTATACACACAAGGATCTTATTTGTGTAGTTGGCCATTTTTTGTGCTGTTTAAATGCAGGAAGTCTTCCTTGTCATCTGATGTTTGACTTTTTGACAAAAGTAAATATAAGTTGGCAAATAATGATGGTGTGAATTCTGATGTTATCAAGTTTACAGCATTTTCCTTTTGCTTTTGCCTTTTGCCTGATTTACTATTTGATATAGTGTAGTAAAGTTAAATTAGAGAACAATGTTAGAGATATGTTAGATAGAGAACAAATCTCTTTATTTCACTCTGCTAGACAGGCTTCTCGCTAGCATATTTCATAGTAATTTCAATGAATCACGTTAATTTTCACACAGCTTGCCAGACAAATGGAAAAGGGAATTGGTAGCCTTTTATTTTCTGCGCTCAAGGAAATGTACTTCCTGTTTTTGCACCACAGCAATGTTTTTAGTGTGTTTGGCTGTTAATGGGGCTGACGGGGCTTTGTTTTACTGTATCTGCGGTTTTGTGAGTAAAGGACTTGGCTCTCCCGCTGCGTTTCTTTTCAGACTAGTTGTGAGCCACGTGAGATTTTGAGGCCATAGGAAGCTGACATTTAATTTTTTGGCTCAGTGGGGAGCAGTGAGGGGCCAGTAGTGCCTTGCTGCTCCTCTAAATTGGGTCACTGATGCCACATGCTGCCCTGGCAACTGAAAGTTTATTAAACTAACTCGGAGTAATTTATTTTCTTTTGTATCTGGTTACTTGTTTCTTCAGTCTTGATATTGCAGGAAGGTTAAATCACTAAACCTCAATTAGCTGTTAAAATCTAATAATGCTTTCTTTGTGATCATTATTCTAGCCAGTAGTTACCTAGTGTCTAATTTGCAAACATAGAAGCAGGTCCCTTAACCCGACATAATCTGTTTTGTCCCATCTCTCTCTTTTCTCCCTTCCTCCTGACAGAGCGATATACCATGAGTGGTAAGTCTAAACAAGCTTCTGCATGTGAAGTGCCTGACAGCATGCATGGTGTTTATTAACCCTCATAACCTGTTTGTGTATGTGTGTTCAGCCAAGGGGATTGTGTACTCTGAGTGCTTTTTCTCTGTATTGTATTTTTGTGTTGTCTCTTGTTAGGGCTGTGTTCTGACTTGACTTCAGATTGCACTTTGAGTTACTGATTTAACTTGTTAACAAGCATAGTATGTCAAGTCAGAATTTAACCCCAAGTAAAATGTTGGCTTACTTTTTTTTTTTTTTTAATTTTTTTAATTTTTTGTTTTTTATTTACATAAAGCTGTGTGGTGATGTGATTTAATATTAACACAATCTCTAAGCAATTACCAATCCTAATGCATTTTGCTGTTTGGTTTGTTGTCTTGAGGAACTGTGGAAAAACACCTTGTACACAGTTCTTCAAAAAGAAAATCCATATCTGGTCGATATAACACTGAATTTGGTTTTCTTTCACTGAATGGAAAGTGCAAACAATTCATCACTCTTGAAATGGGTTTTTGTTCATTCCACCAATCATATTAAAGTGATTAAATCTCCCATTTTAGAAGCCTTGCTTAACAATCCACCCAAGAAACTTACCAGTTTTGTATTCAAGCAGTTAATAAAATGCAAATAATCTGTTGAAACCCCAAAACAGCGCATATTAGATGGCATATATTCGATTTGCTTGTGTTGTAAATTTTACTTTTCATATTTATTCAGAGATGACTAATGTCAGACTCTTCTAAATCTCTTATTTTGATTAATGATGTATTATAGATTGGTGTATGAACAATTACCCACTGTAAAAAGTTTACG
Organism: Hemibagrus wyckioides; assembly: GCF_019097595.1. NCBI lineage: Eukaryota > Metazoa > Chordata > Actinopteri > Siluriformes > Bagridae > Hemibagrus > Hemibagrus wyckioides. Next base: position 13,915,913 of record NC_080722.1, read on the forward strand.
ATGAAACGGGTTGATGTGCATTGACTGTAGAAAGTCTTGTAAATTTCTTTCCTTTTTTTCTCAGGGGGAAGACCAACTACATAAATCTGGGTTCGTTCCTAATAAAGCCTGTACAGAGGGTGATGCGTTATCCGCTGCTGCTCATGGAGCTCTTGAATGCCACACCAGAGTCACACCATGACAGGAAGCAGCTTGCAGATGCAGTGTCATCTGTCAAAGAAATCAATGTCAACATCAATGAGTACAAAAGAAGAAAGGACCTGGGTATGTGTGTGTGTGTGTGTGTGTGTGTGTCACAACCTGAACTTTGATACTCCCTGATTTTTTTTTTTTTCTTTTGTAAGAAACATGCAGTTGTTAGTCAGTGTTAATGCCAGTCTGCCCTCTAATGTTTATAGTGGTGAAGTACCGCAAAGGGGATGAGGACAGACTCATTGACAAGATCTCCAAACTAAGCATGCACTCCATTATCAAGAAGTCAAACAGAGTGAGCAGTCACCTCAAACACCTGACTGGAATTGCACCACAGGTATAATCATTTCACACCACATCCACATATGGGCAGGCCATATATTTTGCAAAATATTTTGTTGTTTACCATTTTTTTGACTGTTGTCAGATTAAAGATGAAGCTTTTGATGAGGCGGAGAAGCGATTTAGACTCCAGGAGAGATTAATCAAGTCCTTTATCAGGGATATCTCTCTTTATCTGCAGCACATAAGGGTGAGTGTTTTTCTTGAGCTAAAATAAATAATGGTACATTCAAACAACTTAACACTCTTTTTAATCGATTATACAAGCTGAAATCCTTGATCTAGGCTTTTATCTGATGTGTTTTTCTGATGTTGATAACCAGGAGTCAGCCTCTGTAAAGGTGCTGTCAGCCATCAGCTTCTGTGATATCTACACAGAGCGACAGAAACAACTGGATCCAGAGCGCTTCCAAAGAGCTCATCGGTGTATCAGTGACAAGCAGTTCACTGAATTTGTGAGTCCGGATCAAAAACCTTAACATCACTTTACAAAACTGCGTGAATGGTATAATGAGATTTATAAGGAGATCATTCAAAGTGCATGCTGCCTTGCAGATAAAATTTGATAAATATAATGCAACAGCAATAATAATACTTATAATTTTATTTTAAGTTACATTGTGCGTTTCTGACATATTTTGTCTGTGTGTGTGAGTAGAAAGAGAGGACAGAGGCTCTGGTCATCTCTCCCCTCAACCAGCTGCTTTCCATGTTTGCTGGTCCACACAAGCTGATCCAGAAGCGCTTTGACAAGCTACTCGACTATGATAACTGTAAGGAGCGAGCAGAGAGGTTAAAAGATAAACGTGTGCAGGAAGAGCTGCAAACAGCAAGGAACAACTACGAGGCCCTGAATGCCCAGCTGCTGGACGAGCTTCCCAAATTTCATCGTGCTGCTGAAGAGCTCTTCACCAACTGCATGCGAGGCTTTGCTCAGGCACAGAGAGACTTCATGTTTCTCACACTGGGAGAGCTCTCTCCACTCCTGCAGGTGAGGATAGGTCATGAGATAATGAGACATGTGCAGGGCAGCAGTGGTGAGGAAAGATAACAGGGTGACTTTCAAAGCGAAACAGTGTAGGTCATTTTAATGCACTAACTAGAAGCACCATGTCACACAAAATCACATGAGAAATCACAAATGCTGTTTGAATAACAGTGAATTATACAATAATGTGTGTCTTCTGATAGCTGCCAGGTATAGGAGGCACGGAGGGGAACCTGGTGTCACTGTTTCAGGAAGAGCACAGCAGAGTTCTCCAGCTTTTACAAAGCTTCAGCTTCTTCCCAGAGAACCTTCCCATGCCACGCAAAGCCTATGAAAAGAAAACCCTTGAGAAACCGACTTCCAAGAAGCCGCTTCTAAACCCTGTGAGTTAGACTCCATTGTAACAATCAATCCCAAACACCCAATGTGTTAAATTGTATTAAAATCTCACTTCTCTTTTGTATAGCCAAATTGCATAATGCAGACTGATGAGCATCGGACAGGGCTACTTGCTCTCTACGGCCCAGAGAGACTATTCCAGGCTGAAAGAAATTTTAATGCTGCACAAGACCTGGATGTGTCCATTCAGGAGGGTGATATTGTGGGAGTCATCAAACAGCAAGACCCCATGGGCAGTCAGAATCGATGGCTTATAGATAACGGTGGTAAGTATGTAAATTAAGAATGCAGTTTTAACTCTTGTTTGTTTTATGTTCATTGTGTAACTAATGTTTTAGATTTTTGGAATAACTTCTGCCCTTTATTCTTATCCCCTAGTCACAAAGGGCTTTGTTTACAGCTCCTTCTTAAAGCCCTATAACCCACGACAAAGCCATTCAGATGTTTCTATTGAGAGTCAGTCTTCCAATGAGTCAGGATATGGTGGCTCCTCCCCTGTGTTCTCACGACAGAACAGCAACAGCACACTGACATTTAACCATGAGACATCTTCCGTCAGCTTCTCTTCGGGTCACACTCCAAACCAGGCATCACTACGCCTCTCTCAGGACTCTAACACCTCCCAGAGGATTCCCCACACCGATACTCCATCACCAAGCTACCCTCAGACTAATCAGAGGGATACCCCTGACTCTACCTATAGAAATTCCTCCAATCAGAAAGAACTGTCTGAGACTGCTGTTCATAATGCTGCCAATCACAGAGACTATTCAGAGACTTTGTCCCGAAATCCTGCCAATTACAGAAATTCCTCTAACTCCAGTTACACTCCACCAACTAATCACAGAGACCCCTCAGACTCTTCAGAGACAGACTCTTGTTCATCCAATAAAGACTCTAGACACGATGCATCACAGAGGCACACAGCTTATGGCTCTCAGCAGAGACAGAACATCGAGTGTTCAACACAGAAAAGGAAGCCTCAGTATTCTGCTGATGAGTACATAGAGCCTGAACATGAGCTGGACGGCAATCAGGTATACCATGTTTAATTAAAAGAGATTGTTTTCTAATGTGTTTAATTGAGAAAATGTAATAGGAAGTGTAATTTTTTAATCTCCTCATTACTTACCATTTTTCACTTTTTGTTTCTTTCAGATATACTATGCTCTTTATTCATTCACTGCACGCTGTGCAAATGAGCTGAGCATTTCAGCCAATCAGAGAGTTAGAATCCTAGAGTTTCAGGACATGAATGGCAACCAGGAGTGGTGGCTGGGTGAGGCCGGAGGACGGCGGGGCTACGTACCTTCCACATACATCCGCAAGTCAGAGTACACCTGAGCATGAACGCTGTATCAGAGGAAGAAAAATATCCAGTTACCCCAACCACCACAAATAAGCTGAGCTGCAGAGCCAAGTGGAAAAAAGGACAATGTTGTGCTTTTAACTAAGTGAGAGATGGACTGATGTGGTGAATGAGAAAGCAGATTATTGCTGTTTATGGCAACAAAATGTGACTATTCATAAATGCATTTTCTGGCTTTCTTTTATCTCTTATGGACTTCCTCATTGTGACATTCTTGAACAGCCATTAAAAATTTTGCTTTTTGAGTTTGGAGAAAGAATAGAATGATTGTGTGAAAGCATGGGTTATGTTCAGGTGTCTGAATGAACAATAAATGAGTGCATAGGAGCTGGGCAGGAGAAGTCCAAAAATATGCTAGCACTTACCTGGTTTGCTAAAGGAAATAGATCATGAAATAAAGAAAATAGAATGAAGTGTTAAAACCTGTGTTGGATATGTGAGCATAACACTGGCATGCATTACTAGAGGAAGTAAAGTAATGAGAAAGCAGTGCATGTTCTCGGGTACTTAGTGAACAAAAGCAGTGGTTTGAGCATGATATTTCAGAGCTTTTTGGAAACATCTAGACTTGCTTGTAAGACAATCAGAAACATCCCGTATTCAAATGTGCATGTGATCAAACAATTAACAAAGTTTACGAATCTTTCACAGAGCTCAGAACAAGACTCGGTATATGCTGAACAATATTTAAGAGTCCAAATAAAATGTGAGAGGGGGGTTTTATAAATACAGTACTTCCATAATTTTGTATTTTTTTTCACTTTTTTGAATGAATTGTTCCTTACAGTTACCTTTGAATGGGTTTTAGGAGCCAGAGCCACATAGGAGGTAGATCAATAGTGATTTCATCCATTGAAACCATGAGGCCCTAGAGGTCCTTTTGATGCATGCTGTTGATGACTTTCATCATATTCATCTCTGATGCTGTATAGTAACCATGTATGTACTGTATTCCAGTCACAAGCAATCTATTCCTTTCTCATTTGAATAAAACATCTAGGAAAAATGAACTCAAGGACTGAATGAATCTATACAATACAGAGCTCCTTTACATACATGTCTGGCTTCAAACGTTTACCTACATTGATCAGCTATAACATTATGACCACCTGCCTAATACTGTGTTGGTCCCCCTTTTGCTACCAAAACAGTCCTGACCCATCGAGGCATGGTCTCCACTAGATCCCTGAAGGTGTGCTGTGGTATCTGGCACCAAGATGTTAGCAGCAGATTCTTTAAGTCCTGTAAGTTGTGAGGTGGGGCCTCCATGGATCGAACTTGTTTGTCCAGCAGATGCTCGATTGGATTGAGATCTGGGGAATATGGAGGCCAAGTCAAACCTCATCAAACCATTCCTGAACCATTTTTGCTTTGTGGCACAGCACATTAACCTTCTGAAAGAGGCCACAGCCATAAGGGAATACCTTTTCCATGAAAGGGTGTACATGGTCTGTACATGGTCTGCAACAATGCTTAGGTAGTAAATAGTGGTAAGTGTCAAAGTAACATACACATGGATGGCAAGACCTGAGGTTTCCCAGCAGACCATTGCCCAAAGTATGACACTGCCTCTGCCGATTTGCCTTCTTCCCTTAGTGCAACCTGGTGCCATGTGTTCCCCGTGATTCATCAGACCAGGCCACCCTCTTCCATTTCTCTGTGGTCCAGTTCTGATGTTCATTTGCCTTTTGTTGCCGCTTTCAGCAGTGCACAGGGGTACCCTGAATGGTCTGCGGCTATTCAGCCCCATACGCAACAAAATGTGATGCACTGTGTATTTGAGCAACAGTAGCTCATCTGTAGGATCAGATTACCCTGGACAGCCTTTGCTCCCCATGCGCATCAGTGACCCTTGGCCACCCATGACCCTGTCTCCGGTTCACCACTGTTCCTTCCTTGGACCACTTTTGATAGATACTGACCACTGCAGACCAAGAACACCCCACAAGAGCTGTAGTTTTGGAGATGCTCTGATCCAGTCGTCTAGCCATAACAATTTGCCCCTTCATCAAACTCACTCAAATCCTTACACTTGCCCATTTTTCCTGCTTCTAACATCAACTTTGAGGACAAAATGTTCACTTGCTGCCTAATATATCCCACCCACTAACAGGTGCCATGATGAGGAGCTAATCAGTGTTATTCACTTCACCTCTCACTGCTCATAATGTTATGTCTGATCGGTGTATATTGCTTCATGTATCAGTGTAACCAAATGCATGTTTAAAAAATAAACTGATTGTGAAATTGTATTAGTACTTTGCTGCAAAGCTGTTTTTGGAAATTGGAGAGACATCTATGGAAAGAAGTAATTAGCTTTTACAAGTGATCAGATGATAGATCACAGTTTTCCCTGAGATCCAAGTTAAGCAACTTAGAACATGGCACTTTTGGTGGCAGACCACTAGATTTTAAGGTGAGCAAAAGTAAAGGAACATATAGTCTTTAAGTAACTATCACTTAATATTTGGTTGCATATCTCTTTCTTAAAATAAATGCATCAAGCTGATTGCCCACATCACCAAGCTAACAAGGCTCTTAACCCTCAGCTGCTCTGATGTATGACTAAGATAAATGAAAGTCACTCTGGGTGCCAAATGCTATAAATGTAAATAACAAAAGTGTCAGAATACTTTTCTCCCTTTAAAGTATTTCCCAAGATATAAAAAAAAAAACTTTAGGACTATTGGTGGGCAGTAGATGATTTTAACATCAACTTTTGAGTTCAAAGGTCTGATTCTGAGTAAACATGCCAAAATGTGGACCTGGCCATTGACCTACAGGAGAGAGCACATATTACAGCAATTTCAAGAAATAAATCAATTAAACCCATTCAAATATGAGCCAAATATGGACATGCCCGTGTCTAATTCTAGACTTGAATCATAATAACATATACACCAAGAAATAAACCCAGGTGGAAAGTTCTTATGTGCAGCCAAGAGAAACAGACTAAAGAAGGTGTTTGGAGTTTTTAGGGGTACAAGGTTGGACATAATTCCATGAAGAAATCAATGCATTAGGCTAATGATTGCCAGCCGGAGAGGAGCAACACATATGTATAATGCGTATGATTCCTACATACAAGAGTTGATTTGAATGGTCATTGCCTACATTCTCAGGACTGTGGTGATTTCTTCCCTGTAATCCTGTGACCAGTACTGGCAGTACCATGCTCCCACTATTGTTGTTACTGCTGAGTCTTAACCAGCCAGCAGCAACAGCAGCAGCAACAGCAGCAACAGCAGCAGCACAAAGTGAGGTATGTAGCAAATGTAAAATTAATTTGCCTTAAAAATTATGATGATGATTTTGGAGAGTACAAAGAGAGGACTCAGTTTGCATAAAGCCTTTTCTTATGTCCCTGAGAAATGAATGTATTACACACAGTAGCTATTATTGGACGGCTAGTTATTGGACATTACCTTTCCAGGACCAAATCTCACAAAATGTTTACTAATTGTAGTTATTATTTTATATTGTAGTCATTCTAGCGATATCACACTGCTCCACACTACTCACTATACTATATTGTACATTTAACTCAGTCTACAAGTCTTCTTATCCAAAAACAGAGTTGAATTTGAGTAATGCAGAATCTGTTAGAATCCTTATTGAATTTTGAATGTTAAAATTGTGTACTCTTTCAGGGACCTTTATTGAAGGTTAAAGTTGGTATCGATGAAGGTGAGGTTTATTATCTTAGTTTGATTAAAAACACTGACCCTCAGTCACAAGCTTCTCATTTCATTGAGCTTAAGTACCTTTCTTTTTAACCCAGAGTTTTTATAAATGTGTTTTAGATCCAACAACAGCAACCAACAAGACCTCTGATGACTACTATGATGATTCTTATAATGATCAAACTAATACCGACTCACAATGGTTGTACGAATTAATTGAAGAGAGAGGTAAAAGTAACTTAAATACTTAAAAAATTTACAGTGCCTTTTGGAATTATTGGGACTTAAGTAAATACAAATATAAAAAGGGCGTTAGGTGATGAAGCAGGTAGAGTTGTCACCAGCCTCAGGGTTCTTGGTTTGATACTGAGTTTTGGTTACTGTCTATGCAGAGTTTCTTTGCATGTTGTCCCTGAGTCCCACTAACCACCCAAACACATGTCAGTCAATGGGCTTGCTAAGATAAACTGCCCCTGGCTTTGAGTGAATGTGGGTGACTGGTGGATTAACATCCCCTCTAGGGTGAGTTCTTGTTTTATGCTCAGTATGCTCAACAGGAACAAGTGGTTACTGAAAGTGTAACAAAAGTAAAGTCTTGAGAATCAGTATTCTTAAAAACAATATAAAATTTACACAAGTTTTCAGACCATTTATTCAGTATTTTGTTTAGGTCCATTTGCAGAGATTGTAGCATTGATCTATATTTAATGTGATGCTACAAGCATGGCACCAGAATCCTGATGAATTTACCAGGTGATAAACCAGATGTAACACCTTGAATTCAGAACAAAATTCAGGTTTCTCTTTTAGCTTTTTTTTTAGCTTTCTTTTGTCTGGATACTGTTGATTTTCTGGACATTTCTCCCACACTGAACCTCCATTAAAGTAATCTTAAGGCTCTTGGGTCACATCCCTGACTAAAGTCTTTGTTTTCTTGCCCTGGCATGCAGTGTCAGCTGTGGGGCTTTACATACTAGACCAGGATTTGCCTTTCCAAATTACTGAAACATTTCTTAATAAGATTAATCATATATTTTCTTCTCTCTTTTTGTCCCCTGCTGTTGACATACTTCATTACATTTCTGCTCATCCAGCATGGTAAACAGTTTTAACTATATTTTTTCTTCTCTATCTGCTTCTCCCCCAGTCTGTAAGTCATCTCATTAGAGTGTACACTGATGGCAGTCCTCAAGGCACTCTAAATCAATCTGGTTGCAAAAACATATGATGTAAAAATGCAAATATGTTTAATATTATTTAACAAGATATTGTTTTTGCTCTTGCTTCCTCTCAGATGAGTGTGATCCAAATCCTTGTTACAACAATGGTGTATGTGAGAATGATGGTGATGGCGATTTCAAATGCATTTGCCCTCGGCCTTTTAAGGGCAAAAGGTGTCAATCTGGTTAGAGGCCCATGATTTCTTATAATTTTAAAATATTTAAGAATGGTTTTGGCACATTAGTGTATGAGTTTCTTTGTTTTTCAGTTATAAATGTGTGTAGGAATGTCAGGTGTGGCCGTGGAGTATGTGTTTTTATTGACACTGAGCCCTTTTATGAGTGCAAGTGTATCGCCCCCTTCCAGCCTCCAAATTGCAGAAGACGTGAGTGTGATCAATCTTCACAATGACACTGAAAGGAAACACAAAGTTTTTTACACAATGCTGTCAGTAAATATGAATTGTTAATTTATTCATTTAAATATTTTATTTGAGAGGCAGATTAATTGTGTTGAGGAAAACTAAATGTTTATTTTTACTGCAAGAGTTTTGTTAAGAGCTTAAGTTGTTCTGTTTCAGCCTCACCCTGTAATCCCAGTCCCTGTTTGAATGGTGGAACATGTGTGAAGGGTCGAACACGGGCTTCATTCCACTGCAACTGTACTGAAAACTACAGTGGAAAGTTCTGCCAAGTTGGTAAAGTGGTCTATTATCATTCACTGCTTTTTTAAATTTGTTTAGTATCTTGTTTATCAACATGCTGGTGATTAACTCTGTGTGACTAAGGTCCTGATGATTGCTATGAGGGAGATGGGGCATCATACAGAGGTTTTGTCAGTGAAACAATATCTGGACATGACTGTGTACCTTGGAACACTCATTTTGTATCAAATCTTGGTGATGATGATTATACTGAGGCTGGCAAGGAGGAGGAGGAGGAGGAAGAGGAGGATGATGGAATTGGACCGCATAACTATTGCAGGTCAGGGGTGTGTGTATATGTTTGTGTGTGTGTGTGTGTGAGCATGCCATCAAATGAAACACTGCTTATATAAGAGTTTAATCCCCTTGAACTTTTCCATGTTTTAACATGTTACCACCTGGAGCTGACTCTGACTGATGAGACAAAATAACCTATAGCCTCTGCTCCGCATATATATTTTTATATAAGCCATTACATTAAAAACACTCTAACTCTTTGGTCCCCCTTGTATTGCCAAAACAGCTCTGACCCATTGAGGCACAGACTCCTTAATGTGATATCAAGATATTGGCAACAGATCCTTTTAGGATTCTCCAACACATGTCACACATGCTTGATCAAATTCAGGCCTGGGAAACATGGACGCCGAGTCAACAACTCTTTGTCATTCCTGAACAATTTTGGCAGTGAAGCAGGGAGCATCATCCTGCTGAAAGAGGACAGTACATTAAAGAAAGCCTAATGAAGGGGTCTACTTGGTCTACAACATGTCTAGGTAGGTGGTACATGTCAAAGTATCATTCTCATATATGGCAGGACACAAGGTTTCCCAGCAGAACATTGCCCGGTGCATCTTGCTGCCACTGCCTGCTTGTTCAAATAGTTTATCCTGGTGCAATCTCTTCCCCAGAGACGTTATGCACACACATCTGGCTATTTGTTCCTCAAGCACATCAGTAAGCCTTGTGGGTCTATGACCCTGTCAATGGTTCACTGGTTGTCCTTTCTTATACAACTTTTGGTAGGTACTAACCACTACATACCAGGAAGACCCCACAAGACCTGTTGTGTTGGAGATGCTCTGACCCTGTCTCTGATGGCATTTCCTTGCTATGTACCTATACTTTGCAATGACAATAAAGTTGTATCTATCTATCTGTCCATCCATCCAGCCATCACAGCTTGGCCCTGGTCCTTACACCCATCCAATTTTCCTGCTTCCTTAACATCAACTTTGACAATATCATGAGATAATCATGTTATTCATGTTATCAACCATTTAAGTGGTTTTAATGTTATGTATGATCTGTTTAAACATTTGCAAACATACTTACAAATAAAAAATACATAAAAGTTATGATTACATAACCCCTAAATCACCTCTGGTATAATCAGCTGGCATCAGAATTTAAGTCCTAGTTAAGTCTATGTTTTACTAGATTACTGTTTAAGGTTACTGTAAATATATAAGCATTGAATATCCCTTCATGTAGGAACCCAGATGGGGAAAGCCAGCCTTGGTGTTTCTTCAGACACAATAACACATTTTACTGGGATGAGTGTAATGTCAGACGTTGCCAAGGAGGAACAGGTACACATTTTTCATTGTTTCTCTTTCATTTAATTTTGGCTCCCACCCTCCCACTGTCCACCCTCTCTACTAACAACACACCTAGTTGTAATAACATTCTTCATACTCTTATAGCTTTAACCCCAACTGAGCCATCAACTGAGGTAGCGATTACCAGACCTACTCCAGAAAATGAGTTCTCTGTGTGTGGAAAGCTATGGCCAAGTAGGATTACACCTAGGATTTTTGGTGGGAGGAAGGCCAAGCCTGGAACTCATCCCTGGCAAGTGTCATTGCAGACACGCATCAGAAATAGCACTCAACCTTTCACTCATGACTGTGGAGGAACCCTCCTCAGCTCCTGCTGGGTCCTCACTGCTGCTCACTGCATGTAAGTGTTGCCTGCAGTAGCAGTGTTGCAATATGGTACCATAACAGCAAAATTCTCAATTTAAATAAAAAAGAGCCCTAGCAATCTAATCCAAAATTTACTGTAGTTTAACAATGAAACCTGCAGTTAAAATATTAAATACATTGTGTGCGATTAATTAAAATTCTATAATTCTATAAAATTCTATAAAATTCTAAATTTATAAATCTTAATTTGTGTGTGTGCGTGTGTGTGTGTGTGTGTGTGTGTGTGTGTGCGTGTGTGTGTGTGTGTGTGTGGTGTGTGACTTAACAGACATGAGGAAAATGAGATGCAGGTGGAGCTGGGTGGGGTGGACCTGGAAAAGTCTGAGCCAGCAGATCAGAAACTAGCAGTCCAAAGTTATATCCTCCATGAGAACTACACCGAAATTGACGATGTCCAGTACAATGACATAGGTTATTTAAGAAAACATCTTATATTTTGAATAGGCCTATTGCAATTTTAAAGCAATTGTAATTATTTTGATATCTCATAAATTTGTGAGGAAAATGCCCTATGATGTTTGATTCATGTATGGATTCGAAAGGCCGTAAATTATCAGTCAAAGAGTCTTGGAGATTTTGTACATGTATCTAGTTTTGCATGAATCAAAATGTCAGCAAAATTTGGAACTGAATTAGTTATATTTTAGATTTGATTAGATTTTAATTAATAATGATGGTGCATTTATGGTGCTGTTCAAAATAAATTTCAGCCCTGCTCAAACTGAAGCCTGTGACAGAAGATGGTCTTTGTGCCAGAGAGACCAGGTATGTTAAATCTGCCTGTCTGCCCCCTGGCCCTTTTCCTGATGGGATGGAATGTTCTATATCAGGCTTTGGAGTCACTGAGAAAGGTGTAGTTTTTCTCTCACTCCATATTCTTACTTATTTGTTTGATCAGCTTTCCTTTACCGGCTAACACAAAATCAACTCATGGTTTCTTTTTATTTACACATTCTTTTTTCTTGAAGATGAGCGTGGTTCAAAACAGTTGCTGGACACAAAAGTTCTCCTGATCAACCAAAACCGCTGCATGGCTCCTAATGTTCTTGGTGATCTGCTGGATGACAGCATGGTCTGTGCCGGACGAATGCAAGGAGGGGTTGATGCCTGCCAGGTGTGTATTTATGTGTGGCTATTCAAATATACTGTATATATCAAACAATCATGTGTATATATATATATATACATAATAGCATGGCTAGAACATGGTTAAACGAATCATATTATGTCATATTATGTGACTAGAACTACTGTTTTAAACCTGGTATGCTGGTTTCTAGTGTTTCTGTGTGCTAAATGTACCCATAGATATTTATTATAACGTTTTTTTTGTTTGTTTTTTTTGCACTTATTTGCTTTATAGGGAGATTCTGGGGGTCCCCTGATCTGTAAACAGAATGAGACACATTATATCTATGGAGTGGTGAGCTGGGGTGATGGTTGTGGCAAGAAGAATAAACCTGGTGTTTATGCCCGTGTCACCAAATTTCTTGACTGGATCAATGAAAAGATGCGCTCCAAATAAAGCTGGGACATATTCTGATTATTATAGAAGTGACATAGTGGCATACATTATCCAGCTTCCACAAAACCTTTTTTTTGTTTGTTTTCATGGCCATAAATTATATACCATGCAATAAGTAATTTTATTGTATCCTGTCAGACATCTGTATAATAAAATCTCCAATCCAGCTGTGGTTACACAAATCAGTTTTTCACATTAAAGTTTTGTTCAAGACAACTCATTGATATCTGTTTTTTATATGCACTACTATATGAATGACTGACGTTTATCCCCTATGCAGTGCGTCTCTTGGGAGCATATACATTGTTGAGTTAAATGTCCATAGTGAGGATTTAATATCAGTATTTGGTATCCATTTGAAAAACATTGTCTTAGACACTTCTACTGACAAAAAAAAAATCTTATATGAAAGGTAATTAGCATAATATGAATGCTGCACCCAGAAAACTGATTTATGCAGCTGTAAAAACCATGTTTTGAATTTTCTTTTTTTTTTGCTTTGTAAATATTGACTTGTGCTGTGTAAATTGGACTTAAGTCACTAACACTGTGCACAGTCTTTTATGGAAAACAGTAGACTCAAGGTAAGAGCACTTACACGCATTTATTTGTGCTTATGGCCTTGCCCATGACCCAGTGTAAAGATTAGCTGTTCAGAAAAAGAAAAGTAGAAGTAGATTAAAGAAGTAAAGTAAAGAAAAAGACTGTAACTGTATTCCTGAACTAGGACTTAAGTCTGATGCCCATATTGTCACCTAACAAGTTCTACAGTTTGGACCCTTTGAGCAGTAGAAGATTTTACGGTCTGTTTATTTGTAAAATAAAGCTCAGTCCAAAGGGCTGATTCAGAGTAAATATACTGATACAGCATGGCCATTGACCTGGATAAAAAAAAAAAAATCATACAGAGGCAGTCAGAAATTATGTTACAGCAATCCTACCAAAAAACCATTAAATTCCTTTTGGCAATTTATACCTGACCTGCCTACATGATTAAATATTCAATGAACAAAAAGTGATCTGAAATCTCTAGTGCTATTGTACATTCAAACCGTAAACAGACTAATGAAGGGGTGGTCTGTGTATTGGGGCACAGGTTTGGACATATCTATAGACAGATCAATATTTTGGGCTAATGATTGCCAGCTGAAGAGGAGAGGTTCTGTATGAATATCCAAGGGGTGATCTGGAAGATCAATGCCTGCATTTCCCAGGGCTGTGCTGATTTCTTCCCTGTAATCCTGTGACCTGTACTGGCAGCGTCATGTTCACATTGCTGCTGCTGCTGTTGAGTCTGCAGTGTTTCAATCCAGCAGCAACAGAAGCAGAAAGTAAGGTATGTAGCAACTTTTGTACCATGTGTTAGGTAAATAAAATCATCTTATTAGAAATCACATTGGGTAAGTATTAAATGATGATGAGGATGAACACCTTTTTCAGTGTGTCCTTTCTGTTATGTCCCTGTGTCATGAGCATGTTCTGTTAAATTTGACTAAATTTGGACTGCCAGTGAATAATGTTAAAATCATGAGGCTAAATACTTACATTGTTTACTAAAACATGTTTCACATGTTTCTTTTGATTGTTGTGGTGCAAATTCTAAATCCTTAAGCAACAGGATGCAAATTGTTTTAACTTTTTCAGAATCTGATACTGGACTTCATCTTGGGGATAGCTGAAGGTGAGATTCAGTACTGTATTTTCCTAGTAACATGAATGAACATAAATATTTTGTCATGTCAATAACTTTTTTTTTATGGAATCACTTTAGGTGTCATAGAAACATTTAGAGAGCTCAGCAATGAGTTTGATGATGAATCTTATGATGATGATGATGATGATGACTGGCTGTCTGGCCTCTTTGATGAAATAGGTGATAAATTAAATATATTTAATCCATATTGTTAAGTAATAAAAAGGGGAAAGCAATTTATTCTTTGATATAAACAAAGCAGTAAAGAATTCCCTCCCTTCTTTTTGAAAGTTTATCAACAGTTTAACAAAAAAAAATAGATATGAAGAAAGATATCATATAGATATAAAATACATGAGAATTAATGCATTAATGCAAAGACAAATTTTTGAATTGTTATTTAAAACATATATGTTGCTCTTTCTCTTTCCTCCACCTTCTTTCACTCTTCCTCTCAGATGAATGTGATCCAAATCCCTGTTATAACCATGGTATATGTGAGAATGATGGTAACAGTGATTTCAAATGCAACTGCCCTCACCCCTTTACGGGCAAAAGATGTCAAGATGGTTAGAGGCCAATGATTTGTTACCAGTCCTACTTATTTGAAAAGAAAATATTCTCGGTGCAGTAATTTATGGATTTTCTGGTTTTCAGTTGTAAATGTTTGTAAGACCATCAAATGCGGCCGTGGCGAGTGTGTCCGTATTGATAAGCATCCCTTTTTTGAATGCAAGTGTATTGCCCCTTTCCAGCCTCCAAACTGCAGGAAACGTGAGTGTGATCAGTCTTTCTCAATGACACTGAAAGGAAACAGTTTATAAAACAGCGTTTAAATTTTTTTAATAAATATTCACAGTTAATTTATTCATTAAGCATTTTTTTTTTTGAGAGCCAAATTAATTGTGTTGAGGAAAATGAGGTGTTTTTTTTTTACTGCAAGAGTTTTGTTAAGAGCTTAAGTTGTTCTGTTTCAGCCTCACCCTGTAATCCCAGTCCCTGTTTGAATGGTGGAACATGCGTATTGGGTCGAACACGGGCTTCATTCTACTGCAACTGTACTGAAAACTACAGTGGAAAGTTCTGCCAAGTTGGTAAAGTGGTCTATTATCATTCACTGCTTTTTTAAATTGTTTAGTCTTGTTTATCAACATGCTGGTGATTAACTCTGTGTGACTAAGGTCCTGATGATTGCTATGAGGGAAATGGGGCATCATACAGAGGTTTTGTCAGTGAAACAATATCTGGACATGAGTGTCTGCCTTGGAACTCTTACCTAATAATGCAGTTTAGTCCTTTTGATGATGATGAAGATGTAAAAGATGACGGAACTGGACCTCATAACTATTGCAGGTAAGACCTGACTGTGAGTCCATATGTGTGAGAGATAAAGAAGTAATAAAACAAGACAAATCTGGTCACTATGAAAGTATTAGTTATTCCTTTTTCCAGGAACCCAGATGATGAGAGCCAGCCCTGGTGCTTCATCAGATACAAAAATAAGTTGCGTTGGAACAGCTGTAATGTCACACGCTGCCCTGAACCTGGTATATATCCTCCACATTTTCCTCTTTTACTTCCCTAGTCTCTTTCTTTTCAACCCTGCCTAGTTTCTATTATTCTCAACATTCTTCCAGTTTCTACAACTGAGCTAACGATTACTGGAGAGACAGAGCCTGCCGTAAAGAAAGAGTTCTCTGAGTGTGGAAAGCCATGGGCAAGTAGGATTTCATCTAGGATCTTTGGTGGGAGGAAGTCCAAGCCTGGTGCTCATCCCTGGCAAGTCTCATTTCAGGTCCGTGTCTGGAATACCACTGATGACTTCAGTCACAATTGTGGGGGAACCCTCCTTAACTCCTGCTGGGTTCTCACTGCTGCTCACTGCATGTAAGTGTTGCCTGTGTAACAGCACTGTGTACCAAAACATATTGTTTATACTCTAGACAAATTACATGGACATTGTATTATAGAGGCATAATATTAAGAAAGTGCATGTTTTAATATATTGAACATAAATTGTGTGTGTGTGTGTGTGTGTCTGCCTGCCTGCCTGTGTACATGTGACTTAACAGTGAAGAATTCTATGAGATGCAGGTGGTTCTGGGTGGTGTGGACCTAAAGAAGAGTGAGGCAGCAGATCAGACTATTGAGGTTGAAGATTATATCGTGCATGAGAACTACAATGCAACTTCCACGGGCTTATATAATGACATAGGTCATCCACTACCCTGTTTCCACATACCATCGATGGACCAAGCTAATTTGAACTCATTTCAGTGTTGATTACTTTTTAATTAATGACAAAAACATTGTTTTAATAAATTTCAGCCCTGCTCAAACTGAAGAATGTGACAGAAGATGGTCTTTGTGCCAGAGAGACCAGGTATGTTAAATCTGCCTGTCTGCCCCCTGGCCCTTTTCCTGATGGGATGGAATGTTCTATATCAGGCTTTGGAGTCACTGAGAAAGGTGTAGATTTTCTCCTAATCCCTATTCTTACTTATTTGCTTGATCATGAGCTTTCCTTTACCAGCTAACACAAAATCAACTCAAATTCTCTTTTTGTCTATACTTTTCTTGAAGATACACATTCCACTCAGTTGCTGGACACAAAAATTCTTTTGATCAACCAGAGCCGCTGCATGGATCCTGATGTTCTTGGTGATGTGCTGGATGACAGCATGGTCTGTGCTGGACGAATGCAAGGAGGGGTTGACACTTGCCAGGTGTGTATTTAGGTGTGGCTGTGACTGCAACTGGGACATACACTATATTGCCAAAAGTATTCGCTCACCCATCCAAATAATCAGAATCAGGTGTTCCAATCACTTCCATGGCCACAGGTGTATAAAATCAAGCACCTAGGCATACAGACTGTTTTTACAAAAATTTGTGAAAGAATGGGTCGCTCTCAGGAGCTCAGTGAATTCCAGCGTGGAACTGTGATAGGATGCCACCTGTGCAACAAATCCAGTCGTGAAATTTCCTCGCTCCTAAATATTCCACAGTCAACTGTCAGCTGTATTATAAGAACGTGGAAGTGTTTGGGAACGACAGCAACTCAGCCACGAAGTGGTAGGCCACGTAAACTGACGGAGCGGGGTCAGCGGATGCTGAGGCGCATAGTGCAAAGAGGTCGCCAACTTTCTGCAGAGTCAATTGCTACAGACCTCCAAACTTCATGTGGCCTTCAGATTAGCTCAAGAACAGTGTGCAGAGAGCTTCATGGAATGGGTTTCCATGGCCGAGCAGCTGCATCCAAGCCATACATCACCAAGTGCAATGCAAAGCGTCGGATGCAGTGGTGTAAAGCACGCCGCCACTGGACTCTAGAGCAGTGGAGACGCGTTCTCTGGAGTGACGAATCGCGCTTCTCCATCTGGCAATCTGATGGATGAGTCTGGGTTTGGCGGTTGCCAGGAGAACGGTACTTGTCTGACTGCATTGTGCCAAGTGTAAAGTTTGGTGGAGGGGGGATTATGGTGTGGGGTTGTTTTTCAGGAGCTGGGCTTGGCCCCTTAGTTCCAGTGAAAGGAACTCTGAATGTTTCAGCATACCAAGACATTTTGGACAATTCCATGCTCCCAACTTTGTGGGAACAGTTTGGAGCTGGCCCCTTCCTCTTCCAACATGACTGTGCACCAGTGCACAAAGCAAGGTCCATAAAGACATGGATGACAGAGTCTGGTGTGGATGAACTTGACTGGCCTGCACAGAGTCCTGACCTCAACCCGATAGAACACCTTTGGGATGAATTAGAGCGTAGACTGAGAGCCAGGCCTTCTCGTCCAACATCAGTGTGTGACCTCACAAATGCGCTTCTGGAAGAATGGTCAAAAATTCCCATAAACACTCCTAAACCTTATGGACAACCTTCCCAGAAGAGTTGAAGCTGTTATAGCTGCAAAGGGTGGACCGACGTCATATTGAACCCTATGGATTAGGAATGGGATGTCACTTAAGTTCATATGCGAGTCAAGGCAGGTGAGCGAATACTTTTGGCAATATAGTGTATATATTAAAAATAGACATATACCTAGACATAAATTTATATGCACCAATAATAAGTTATTTAATGTGTGCAGGTGCTTAATATATTTATAAATATTGTTTCTGGTTTGGTTTGGTATTTAGTTGGGTTGCTCTCTTTGTAGGGAGACTCTGGGGGCCCTCTTGTGTGCAAGCAGAACAACACACATTATATCTATGGAGTGGTGAGCTGGGGTGATGGCTGTGGCAAGAAAAATAAACCTGGTGTTTATGCTCGTGTCACCCACTTCATTGACTGGATCAATGAAAAGATGCGCTCCACATAGAGTAGCACTACATATCACACGTATGCAATATTGACTGTGTTTTAATAAAAGGACATCAGAGAGTTGATAGCAGAGCATAGTTTTCAAAAACCTTTATGTTTGGATCCCATTGTCATAAGTCATACATCAAGCATGTACTCTTAATTAAGCTTATCTCTGTAGCTATTGGCATACTGAAAAAGCTGAACCTGCCAGGCAAAAAGTATACTGTATCAAACATCTCTTAATATATAACTCTTCTGCCATTGGCAGTCTAAAATAATAATTGTCCACCTGTGACACACAAAGCGGTTATACATTTGACTTCCAACACTACTGTTAAATAAATTTTTCCAGCTATTTCAAGCTGTTTGCTTCAATTGTTCATTAATAAAAAGAAAGGTGCTTGCCTTTCCATTACAGTAATTCTGCATTCTTCACATGCACAAGACACTCTCCAAAAGACTTAATTCCACCTGTGCTTACAGTTCATAACCTCCTTATACGCCTATTAATACCTCAACAAACAGGATTTATATACTTTCATTACATTTACTCTACACCACCTTCGTAATTCTTCCATCACTGTCACATTCAGATGAAATTCACTGTGTTTCTATGAATATTCTTCACTCCATTTTAGAATATTCCTGACTTTACTCTGTCGAATTACTGATAGAAAAGCAACCGCTACATGGCCTCACTGTAAACTGCTTTCTTTACACTACTGTACATTATGAAATCATCACTAATTTGTAATAAATTTTTTCTCAGAGGACTGGTTGGTGAGAGAGTGGTTTGTAGATGAGCTAGATGTTACAGACTGCACCGTCATGGACTTTGTTGTTTTTGCCTGTTTGAAAGTAGTGTGGATGGTCTTCTTCCTTTTGACTTGAAGGATCTCCATTGCATCAGGATTGACCACAGACTGTTGAACTTGCTCTGTAGTGTCCGCCTCCTCTGAGGAGCTCTGCTGCTGATTCTCCAACTGCAACTGGCGCTGGAGCATCTAAAGATGAGAGGAGAGTTAAGCCAACATTAGATTGCATTAGGTCTAACTTATTTTTTTTTCTCTTTTTTCTCATTAAGATCTCCCTTCATATTTGTTGTAGATTCTAATAAGTTGTCTCACCATTAATTCTTGATACTTAGAGATGGCTTGGTCAGTGTCCAGCCCCTCAGCCAGGCCAAGCTCAGCAGCTCTCCTGGCCATTTCTACCTTATGTGATCCTGGAGGAGTCCAGCCCACCCCCTTAATCCAATTCAGGTCAGATTTATAGTTCACCTGAAACCATCCACAATGTACAAATTAGAACAGATAATTAGCATCCATTAGATTAGTAATAAATTTGCTACCAAAATCAGTTGCTGAAAAAATAACAGCTAACAAACATTAGTTTGCTTACAAAAATATTGGTAAATGTACTTTTTCTGTTAAGTGTACTTAATATTACATGGTTCCACACATAACTTATATCTAAACTATATTTGCTATAAAGTAAATAAATATTTTACAGAAAACAAAATGCTCAACTCACATCACTCTGCAGCTTGTAGGCCTGTTTAGCGTGTTGGAAGTTCAGCTGCTGTGGGTCACATGTGTAGTTATGGAGATGCTGACGGTATCTGATGTCACTGGCTTGAGCCTGGTTCTTCCTAGCATGCAGGAACTCTGGCTGGTCTGCATGGATCTTATATTGAGATCGTGTCTCCTGGAACTGCTTCTTGTACTCATTGTCGCTCTGCAGTTTGCCTACAGCCAGTGAATGTCTCATCTTGGGGTCATCCTCAACACTGAGAAGACCAACCTGCTGGCCCCTCTGTTTTACAAAGGCCTCCTTGTAATGGAACTAAAGAACAGTAGATAAACTTTGGTTTAATCCAACAGCTGTTTGGTCAGAAAATGTAGCTTCTTTAATTTTATATAAGACTAGTAAATAATTAAAATTTGTCACACAGACTCACATCACTAGCAATTTCTCTAGAGGCCTTGGCTGTCTGGAAGGGGATAGCATCTAGTCTCAAATCATAGCCTGCTGACTTCACCTGGTCACCTGATGCCTTATAAACTTTCTGTAGAATGAAACATTAGACAGAAAATGAGCCAATGACATCTTATTTATTAAATTAATTCAGAACCTTTTTAATACTTAATAATTTTCCGTCATACATCACTGATCTGCTGTGCGTTGGTCTTGGCTCTGATGAAGTCAGGGTGATCTGGGGGTAGGGTGTATTTGTGCATGGCCTCAGAATCACCAGACTTGTACAATCTCTGTAATACACGTGAACAGGTTATTACACTGTGTCAACATATTGCATCTTTACTGTGGCATTTCTGTTATTTCTTTATGCATCACTTAATTTTGTAAGACATTAGCTGAAGACTTGCCTCACTGCACTGGATGTAACTGTTCTTGGCATGGACGATATCAGGGGAATCAGCCACCTGGGTAAACTTCAGATTGCCCGGAAGCTGACGATATTTCTTCTGCAATTACAATGAGAGGAATAAATTATAGAAAACCAAATTTTATTGCATTGCATAAACAGGTGGATAATTTGTTTAATGCCATTGTGATTTTTTTTAGTTCAGATAATGTGGATTTACATCACTGATTAGCTCGCCAGCTTTTCTTGCAGATTCAATCTGAGGTGCACCAACTGAGTCCCAGGCCACTCCTTTCATGAAGTTTAGATCTGATTTGTACATATTCTGAGAAAAGAAAACACATTATGTAGTATACTGCATTTAAATAACATACAATATTTACTGGTAGACCCTAAGTCAACATAAAAACATATATTTACCAAGCAGTTTTTTCTCTCTACTAGTCTCTTCCCCAGTAAGCTCCTTTTCTCTCACCTGGCTCTGCAGCTCATAAGCCTTCTTTGCCCACTGCGTCTTCATGTCATCAGGCAATACAGTGTAGGAATGGAGGTGAGTCTTGTATTCCTGGTCACTGGCCAGGGCCTGGGCTTTCTTGGCATGAACCAGGTTGATGAGGTCTAGTCCAAGGTGGTACTGCCCACTGGTGGACATGACATCTTTACGGTAGTCCTTGTCACTCTGCAGACGTGCCATCTGCCGGCAGTGTAGGAGGTGAGAGTCATCCATGACACTCCGTGCTCCAATGTGCTTGCCTTTCTCCAACAAATGGTTATGCTTGTAGTTGTACTGTGGAAAGGAATTGATTCAGATTTCAGGTTATGATATTCCCGGTTAATAAAATAAAAAGTTATAATATTAATGCACGCCTGATACAAAAGGTATAAAAGGTTTGGTTGATTGAATGATGCTGCACTGACATTACACACTACACAGAAGATCACGAGTTTATGCATGTAGCCTTTTACAGAATATGTAAAATTAGCATGGATGTACTTACATCGCTGGCAATGCCTGTGGATGCCTTGGCTGCCTGGAAGGGAATGTCCTGCATTGTCAGTTTATATCCCTGAGCTCTCAGAGTGTGCCAGGACTCTTTGTACTTGGTCTAGAAGAAGAACACAAATGTTGGATTCCTTAACTGCATATGAAAAGCCAATATACAATACAGTGAAATTATGTTCAGAAGCTATTGTGACACATATTGTAGTATATAGTGGAATGATCTAGAATTTAAAAATGAAAATATGGTTAAGTAAACAAAGGAAGTTGGCTTACATCACTGAAGTTAGCAGTGTTAATCCTGGCCTGGGTGATCTCTGGACGTTCAGCTGTGATGGTGTAGTTATGCTTGAGGTTCTCACCTTTCTCTTTGTAGAGACGCTGTCGAATTAAAACATACACATTGATTCTTCTACTTTGTTTCAAATGAGCCTCAGAAAAAAGACTTCAAATGGCAAAAACACAAGTAACACACCTCATTGCTAATTTTGTTGCTGAACTTAGCATGAACGATATCAGGAGAATCTGCAACAGATGTATGCTTAAATGCATATGGCTGCTGTCGATATTTTTTCTGTTGAAAAAGAGAAATTGCATCATTATTATGTTATTTATTTATTTATTTATTCATTTATTTATTTATTTATTTATTATTTTTAGAGAGTTTCCATTGCATGCTAAACAACAAGGCCAATACACCATACCTCACTGATCAGCTCTGTTGCATGTTTGGAGCCTTCTATCTGTAAGGCACCAGTAGCGATCCAGGCAGCTCCTCGCAGGTAATTCATATCAGAGCGGTATGTTTTCTATTAGACACACACAAAGCACAAGTCAGTAACTGTGCAAAAATTAGTCAGTTTACATATAAGTACACATTTAAGAACTATTGTGTATGTCTCACATAACCTTTGTTAGGGAGTCTGCATAATTTTGTTGCTATAAAATGCAAACGTAATTTTACAATATTCCAGCAAGACATTTATTGTTAGAAGACATCAAAAATTACCTCACTCTGCAGCTCATAAGCTCTCTTGGCTGCTTGCACCTTCAGGTCATCAGGCAGAACAGTGTAGTTGTGCAGGGTAAATCTGTAGTCTTGGTCACTGACCAGAGCCTGGGCCTTCTTAGCATGAACCACATCTAACATGTCCATTGGGAGGTGGAACTGAGAGTGTCCCTTAGCAGAATCTTTCTTATATTTAATCTATAGAGTGTGCATGAGTTAAATCAGTAAGTAAAAGATCTTCAAGCATGAATATTCTTATTCACAGTAATAAGTGTGTACATAGCTGGTGTACTCACATCACTCTGTAGCTGGGTGGCATGCACCGAGTGTGCAATGTTAATGTCATCCTGTAATCCTTTCAAGCCAATCATCTTACCCTTTGACTTCTCAAACTGTTCTTTGTATTTTTGCTAGAAGTGAAATAATATAGATCTCAGTTACCTTGCCCTGATAAACAACAACAGAATATAATACAAAATAAGGATCACTCTTACATCGCTAAGTATCTCTCCAGAGCTTTTGGCTGCTTGGAAAGGAATAGCGTCCAAATGTAATTTGTAGCCTGCGTCTCTGAGTTTTGTCCATGATTCTTTGTAGCGTGTCTTAAAAATAAACACACAAGAAAGAACATTAAATAAGTGCACATTAAGGTGAGGAACGATGGTGGCACTGAAACAGCAAAGCACACATTTAAACAAGCTCACCTCACTGATGTTCATAGCATTTATCTTAGCCTGCACATGCTCTGGAAGGTCTTCTGTGAGTGTGTAAGTGTGCTTCTCATTCTCGCCCTTCTCTTTGTACAACCTCTGTATGATCACAAAATATCTGGTTATATCCACATAATTGGGAGCACTGAGAGGAGTGATTAAATTAAATACAACCAAAATAAGTAAATTCATCATTCCTAAGGTTCTACTTCATTACTAAATTGTCTAAATAGATTTATTTAATGAATGTATAATTCTGATCCTTACATCTAGTGCCAGTTTGTTGCTGAGTTTGGCTTGCACCATCTCTGGTGTATCCTCCACACTGGTGAATTTCAGACCACTCACATTCTGACGATATTTTTTCTGAAACACACAGACAGCACATAGGTGCAAAATTTGTCATCTACTATACTGTGAAGAATAACAATATAGAGTAATTATGTGTTCAGAGAAAATGGTCCATGAATTCTTGTGTTTCATACTCCAGTGCACATAATAATAAACAATAAACTTTTTTCCCCACTGTATATTTTCAAAGATGATAAAAAATGAGCACTTTTTTATCTAATACATTGTGTAGATAAACAGAAAATAAGGTGTTTATTCAAATGAATCATTATACCAACTTGCAAATGTGCTAAATAAAAGTGCAATAGTTTATGAAATATGCAGATGTGTTTTATTAGTATTTTGCTGTAAGGTATTTCTGTGTTCAAGGCCCTGATCTCATTTTATACAATATGTCATTTCATATAGCTGAGCAATGGAGTAGTAGGGGCCTTGCTCAGGGGCCCAGAAGAACTCACAGCCTTCTGATCACCAACACCTTTAACCACTAAGCTACCGCATCCCTTTGTAGTAATTTGTATAGTTTTTTTTCTTTAAACATAGCCCCAATTCACTATATACATTTACATGTTTTCCTAAATAGAAACGTATAAATCTATTAATTGCTATATATTAAAAAGAAATAGGAGGAAACACTTTTTAGCATAGTTCAATTAGGAGTTTTTAGGGGTCTTGCAAATGCTAGTAATGCTTAGAGATAAGACAGTTAATCAATACCTCACTGATGATATTGCCAGCCTTCCTAGCCTGCATTACATCAAGAGATCCAGAAGTCTCCCAGCCAACACCCTTCATCCAGTTCAGATCTGACCGATAGGTTTTCTGAAGGAGGAACCAGTTCATATATAATCAGCTGTCAGCATGTTTCAGTTTGGTTATACCTGTAGATCAGGCATACATCAATAAACTGTATAGTTATATCTGATTCTTACATCACTCTGTAGGCCATAGGCTTTCTTGGCCCAATCCACTTTCATGTCACTGGGCAGGCTTGTGTACTCGTGCAGGAAAGTTCTGTAGTTGGTCTCTGTAGCCAGATCCTGGGCCTTTTTAGCTTGACTGATGGTCATCATATCAAGTGATGCACTATATCTGGTCTTACTGTCCTCATATGCTTTCTTATAATTGCGGTCACTGTGGAGTTTAGTGGCCAGTGTTGAGTGAGCCAACTGAGAATCATCTGTCACATTCTTCACCCCAATCATCTTTCCTTTTGTCATCTCATATTGTTGCTTGTATTTTACCTACAATGACAGTGGCTGTTAATGAAACAGTCGCATAAATATATTTTTACATTACATAAGTTACATTATGTTGGACAAGTATTCACCCTATTTGTTCAACTAGTCACTATAAAATGTGAGAAAGTTCAAAGAGAGTCAATGCTTATTCATCACACCACTTTGAATGTTGTAGATTTACTCTGCAGGTAAGGTTTTCAAACTTATTCTGCTTTGGTCACTCACATCACTGGCAAGGTCCCTCTTAGCTTTGGCAGTAAGGATAGACAGTGCATCCATGCGCAGCTCAAAGCCCTTGTCCCTCTGGGCCTCCCAACTACTTTTATAGGTTTTCTGAAGAACACAAGTAGAAAACAGCATTGGCTTATAATCTTAAAGTCTTCGATAATTTTTAGGGTATTTCATGTATGGATAAGTGACATGTGCTCGTACATCACTGAGAAGCTCTGCATTAGCTTTGGCCTGCCTGTAGAGAGGTTCATCCTTGGTTGCAGTGTATTTATGGATGATCTGCTCCGTGCCTGCTTTGTATGCCAGCTGAAAAGAGATTAGTCAAAAATATGAGACTCTCTTGATTTAAAACCTAAATATAAAGTCAGATCAAATAAGTTAACAAAATGATCTAACATCACTCTGCAGTTCCTGGCTCTTCTTGGCATGTTTGATGGACAGAGTGTCCGCTGCCTGGGTGAACTTCACCCTGTCCACCTTTTGGCGGTATTTTTGCTGCAAAATAAAGTTGTATAATGAATACTTATCAAATGTTCATATAAAACACATTCTCGTCCATCCAGAATTTACTTACATCGCTTGCAAGTTCTACTGCTTTCTTGGCCTGTGCAACATCCAGGCTACCATCAGCCTCCCAGCCCACTCCCTTCATCCAGATCAGATCAGAGCGGTACTGGTTCTGTTAGGGGCAAACCATATAGCTTCAAAAGGTGCAATATGAACAAAAAAACAGTTCTTGTAATCCAATATTTACTTCCACTTTTTCTTACATCGCTCTGCAGGTTGTAGGCCTTCTTAGCCTGCTGCACTTTGATGTCATCAGGCAGGATGGTGTAGTCATGAAGCTTCTTCCTGTAGTCCAGATCACTGGCCAGTGCTTGGGCCTTCTTCGCATGGTTTAGATTCACCATGTCCATAGGCAGGTGACACTTGGTCTGAGTCTCCTTTGAGTCCTTCTTATAGGCAATCTAAGGTCATATGGATATATAATAATTCTTTCTTTTCACAGCATATTCTCATATATAGTTTTTTTTATTATAACGTGTATTATAGAACAGAAAGATCGTTACCTCACTGCTCAACTTGGCCACTTGAAGACAGTGGAGAGTCTTCGAATCACTTACATTCACACCAACTGCTTTGTCCTTGTTCTTTGTAAATGTCTCTTTGTATTTAATCTACAAGATATGTTCAATTTAATGTTTTTTACTTCAAGTTACAGTAAAGCAACAAATTTAAAAAAGTAGCGTCATAGAATTAGGAAATGAAAGCATACATCACTGGCCAGATCTCTTGAAGCTTTAGCAGCTTTGAAGGTCAGTGTGTCCACACCAATGTCACACGCTTTAGATTTATTCTTCTCCCACTCCTCTTTATACTTGATCTATGACCAGGAACAGTGCCAATAATACAAACATATACATGGCTCAAAAACTAGAAGACAAAATAAGTTTGATTATATTTTCTACTACTGTATATACTCACATCGCTAATGAGCTCTGCATTGGCTTTGGCTTTCTTAAGCTGTGGTGTATCTTGAGATAAGGTATACTGGGTCTTAGATTTCTCATAGTTGGCTTTGTAGTTCAACTGCAAAATACATTACAGCATGCCTTAGACTCTAAAATATATTTTATACACTATTTGGTTTTGATATAATGATGAACATTGATGAAAATTAGAACAATCATATACCAGATACAGAATTAGGAAAAGTGTTCATCAAAACAATTTAATATTTAAAATTTTTGTTAGAGGAATTTTTTATATTTGAATTAGATAAACATTTTAACCATAACAACACAGCATTGTAATATATAGAATGTTCAGTCTAATTTAGTCTATTGCATATTACCATAGCAAACAATACATTTCACTGTTAGAGAAAAAGATCAATACCTACATCACTAAGTTGCTGTGCATTGATTCGGGCTTGAACGATGTCAGGAGTATCTGTCACCTGACTGTATTTCAGCTTGTCAATGTGCTGTCTATAATTTTTCTGTGCAGGAAAAATTCATAGTTTTATTATCACTTGCTTCACAAGGAAATTGTTCTACAACAAGCGAATGTACTGTATTTTCTGATATAAAAGGACTTTTATGTATGTTTTTGTGTAAATGGCGTATAAAAATTACAAGAGAAATCCATACTATTGTACATATCAGAAGACTCACATCTTTGAGAGGCTCCAGTTTCTTCTGGGCCTGATAACCTGGGGTGATTTCAGCAGGATAGTTGTATTCACCCTGCTCCTGTTCATGTTCTGACTTATAAGAAATCTGAAATTGAAAAGATTAACTCATTAACATACTAAATACTTCATAGTGCTTAAAAATAATTAATAGAATTTAAAGAAATGACAATCAGTTATTAACTGATAAAGACACTGTATTAACAGTACAGCGACAAAACATTAAGTCTTACATCACTGGCCAGCTTTCTAACTTTCATGGCATGCATAGTTTTCTTGTCAAGCCCAGTTCCTTCATAGTGACCCTTCATGTGATTTGCATACTTCTCCTTATATTTATTCTGCAAAAAAAAGACAGAAACAATTGAATTAAAAAATGTCTGTAAAATATCTACATTATTTTAATGACAAAGTATGTCATAGAAAATACAAATGTATGCAGACATGTTTTTATATTAATATTAATAATAATATTTTATGTCACCATATGATTCAGTTTCTTATTGTGATTATCAGACATGAAGCAGTGTGACTTCTGCACAGTAATATCTCACTTAAATATAGTAAATGCTCTCACTCATAGTGCAGGCACATAAAGGTCATACTCACATCACTGGTATACTGGGCAATCTTGGACACATTTTTAAACTGTGGTGTCTCACAATAGTTGATGCTGTGTCCTTTTGTGTTCTCGAGATCCTTCTTGTATTCAACCTAAATTAAAAAAAAGTGGTGATCACATATAGTATAAACAGCCATGATCTAATACAGTGTCAGTCTATTTTAAACCTTTAGTGACCTTCCCATCCTTTAAACAAAAGCAAAAAACTTTGCTCTTTGACCCCTGAACATAAATCAGGCTGAGATGATGATGATGATATGGTGTCATCAGGTATCAATAAAGGTATTTCGACATGTCTAGGTTGTGAGTGGTACAGTGACATGATGTCACTTTTGTCTCTATGCAGTGTAAGAGGAGCTGAACTCAGCAGGAGAGCTGTGAAAGATGAACACATCACAGGGCTGGTGCCTTTGTGTCTGAATAAGCTCATGACAGATGCCTTGTCCTCTGTCCATAGCATAGACACTTTGCTTTGCCATATATGTCTGCATGGGAACCACAGTTCATCCTGATAGCTCGTGATTTTGATGACACATGTCAGATGATGTTTCAAGAATGTTAAGTGTGCACTAGAATAGTTATGTTCTAGCTGTTTTACATACTACTCCTAACTTTAGCATACATAAGTGTAGGATGCACATATGAGTCATGTATGTTAAAACATTTTAAGTAACAAGCCAATTAAAAAAGCAGAATTCACCTCACTAACGAGCTTGTTGATCTTGCAGGCATTCTTCAGAGCCAGGTTGTCTTCAGAGGTCAAGCAATGGTAGGCAGAGGCAGAGCCCTTCATCTTATTCAGGTCCTTCTTATATTTCAGCTGCAGGTTAAAATGGAGAGAGAAGTTATTACTTGTGCTACTCTAAAACAACAATATCCATGTCAGGTTGCATTCTCCTGGTGTGAGATAACACATGGTCATACATAAACTCAGACGGTGGAACTATATTGGTCTGCTGGGAGCTTTTGGAGTGACATCATTCAATTCCTAGGTAGGAGTCATGACAGTAAGATTGATTCTCTAACTACAGTAGGAATGTAGATTTCACCCAGGAATCACATCAGTAATGAAGATCAAGATGTCTATCACAAAACTGTACTGAATTCATTTACAATATTAATTTACTGTATGACAAAACTGTACTGTATTCATTTGACAAGAGATTGTCAAAACTCACATCACTGGCCATGTCATTGGCTTTCTTGGCCATCTGGTATCCAGGAGTGATCATAGCTGGAAAGCTTCCTTTGCCTCGCTGCTGCTCATATTCCTCTGTATAGGCATGCTGAGATACAATAATCCACAACCACAAAAATAAATATACAGTCTCACAGTCATAAGTCTTGATGATTTAGTAATAAGTGCTTATGAAGAAAGCAAACACAGTCACCAAGACTTATGACTATTAGCCACTAATACATTTGTGATAATATTATTACCGAATAGTAAATGTGTTCACAATAAATAATGTATGTTTAATTCCATGGTCTTAATTTTGTTCTCATAAACCCAATAAATTCACTGGAAAATACGTTCAGCAGATATTTACCACAATACAGTATCTTCTTAGGTAAATTTTTAATTCACTTGTTAAAATTTCATGCGTTTAAATCTCTCTGAAGCGCATTGTCAAACATGTCCTCTGCAATTCGATTATTTCACATTCCTAGCCACAAGAAGTAAATGGTCAAATAATTTTACATAAAGATCAAATGATTAGCAGACAGGACATTGTATGTCGGCTTGTCATAAGTACTGATGAGTTATATGGTGTTTAAGGCATGCGCTTGAATAAACATTATACCTTAAAATGTGCTTAAATGTAAAATCAAGGAAGCTTGTTACCTGGCTAAACTTTTCCGCATTTTCTTTAGCCAAAGTGAACTCAGCTGCTCCAGCATCAGTGCAAGCTTTACCCTTTATCTCTTGTTCATACCTCTGTTGGTACTTAACCTGCACAACATAGGCAATTAGCGGCTTGTATGGCGAAGTCTCAGTGTAAAAAGTGTACAAGTGACATGGGAGTACTTACTTTGCTAGCCATTTCATTTGCTTTCTTGGCCACTTGGTAACCAGGAGTAAAGTGAGCAGGGAAGCTTCCTTTCCCCCGCTGCTGTTCATATTCCTCCACGTAGACAACCTGTTTTTTTTGTTTTTGTTTTTTTAATAATTGATTAATCGATTTTCAGCCACAGATTAGTCTTATAAATTCTTTGAAATATATTAATAATGTCTGAGAGTGTTCATGCTTACATCACTAGCAATCTTTCCTTGACTTTTAGCCAGTAGTACCTCAGGTGTATCTATCACAGTGGTGTATTTTGAAACCCTATCCTCGTGTCCCTTCTTGTACTCGACCTGAAAATAAATAAAACACATGCAGAATGCTGCTTGACATGCTATATGTGTAACAACACATTGTATGAGTGTTTGACCATAATCAAATCACAACATGTGGAATCTTTACTTACATTGCTCGCCAGAGTGTTGGCTTTCTTGGCCACTTCGTAAGCTGGAGTGAGCATGGCCGGGAAGCTGCCTTTTCCTTTGGATTGCTCATACCCCTCTGTGTATTTCACCTGTCAGTTAAGATCCAGGGATATGAAGGATGCTTTAAAGCCACACTGATAATGAGTGCATTTTCTGAATGTATTAAGAATGCCTTTAAAGTGTTACTTTAAATGAACTCTACTGCTTCCAAAACGTTAGATTTTCGAGAAGCAAAGATAGAATAGAGTTTCCTTCTGTGATAATGTTTGAGCACAATGTGAATTAGGACTATCAATATGCAAAGATGTTCATACATCGCTTGCCAGTGAAGTTCCAGTCTTAGCATGTAGCATCTCAGGTGTGTCAGTTACAGAGGTGAACTGTGTCACTCGCTCCTCATGGCCACGCTTGTACTCCACCTAAGACCAGAGAGACTTCAATGATTAGAACCACCATACAATCATCCTTACTTTTTACAGAGATCTGAGATTACTTACATCACTGATGATTTTCTGTGCCTGAGACATGCGAACTACCTCCTGGCTGCTTGCGCTCCCCGAGTACCATACCTGCTGCTCTGAAAATTCAGAATTGTAGCCCTAGAGGACGGTTTAACACAGGCATTATTCATTGCACCAATCCTGGATTTAGCAATTTAACAACCTGACAGCTTTTATTCCTTCTGTAAAGTGGCTTTGAGTTTAAGAAAGATACAATTATCAAAACTACTATTATTCTTATTTATAAAATTGTATCTGATCTCCCACCTGGCTGGTCATTTGGCTGGCCTTACGAGCGTGCTCTATCTCTTTGGACATGTCATAGTGGAAGGTGGACATGAAGCGTTCACCATCCTCTCTATATTTAATCTGCAAACCAATATAGTGTTTACGTGAATAATCAAAGCCCAACATTTTCCAATGAATTTTTCTACATATTTCCAAAATCACAATGTTCAGTCATGATACACACAGAGATACAACATTCTTGATCAGATCATGTGGCCTGTGCTTAATTTTATAACAGGCTGCTTTTTATAACGTTTTTATATGGGAAAATGTTTTGGTAATAATTCCAGGAAGTAAAGGAGATTTAATACACTGTAACTACAACTCTGCAGCAAAGTCTAGAGACTTATGCACACTAACGGACATGAGCAGGTGGGTATCCCAGGTTTAGAGAGAGAGAGAGAGAGAGAGAGAGAGAGAGAGAGGAACAGGAAAAGAAGAGGGCTGCTTTCGTGATGCATATATTTAAACACCATGTACATAAAGTGGATCAGAGTAGGGTGTCGAGTCACAGTCACACCACCGAAATAGCTCAGCACAGAAACTCAGTCTCCATTCCAAACATGTAGAGTCACTACAGCCTCTGAGCTTTCCTTAAAACAGCTTTACAACACTCATAAAAAGCACTATAATGACTTTTATTAGTGGGCCACTGACATGCCATTTCAATGTTAACATTAATCCATTAATAACATATACATGTATTTAAGTACTCTAGATATTGTTGATATTTTACCTTACAGCCCATCAATAATTAAAAACACAACCTACTGAAGGTCATTATTTCTGCATGATTATTGCTTTTTTTGTGTGAGCAATAATCAAAGCCATGGTGTGTTGTGTGATATCTTGGACATAATTGAAGCTCACCTCACTGACAGCTTGTGCCTGTTTCTTGGCATTAATGTTGACAGGGGTTTCATAGACACTAGTAAAGGTGTTGTTCTTTGGATTGTGTCTGTAAATTGCACACAAGCCATAAGCAAAAGTTAGTTTGTGGCAGTGATATGCATAGTTGCAAGTTTTGTGTGAGTATCCTTACAGGAACAGTAGAAGACAAAACTGTGTATTTTATATGAAATCTAAAAACAAAAATTGTCTTATACTCACACTTGACAATATGGCCTCTTCTGATGGCTGATGTAATTATTGGCTGTAAGAACCATCTTACAGATCTCACAGTGAAAGCATGCTTTGTGCCAGTTCTGTTTACATGACAGAGACAGATGGAGAGACACTGTCATTACATATAACAAAATCCAAATCTACTGTAATCACTTTTTTAAAGAGATCTAGCTAAAATTCTTACAAAACATATCAGGTTTTCTATTTCATCCTAAATGGCAACCTGATTAATGTTCCTGCATCAACATATACTATAGAAGTCACTCACTGCTTTAGTGTTATTAGATTAGTTTTATTATGCAATAATCTATCTGAATATTTAAACTAATGAAAAACACTGAATGTCACAAATCAAATATATACTCACATATTATAAACAACCAGACTTACCTGACCAATGAGATTAACCTTTTCAGCAGGATACACAACAAATCCACACCTAGCACAGTTTTGAATATTCATCTTTTCCCTATTAATGTACTCACTACAAAAAATATAAGGGCATATATTAAAAAGTTCTCCAAAATCAGTAGTCTTCGGCGGACCTCAGCTGGGGAAGGCAATGCGTTCCAGATAGTTCACTGTTCCCAATTGTGGCTCACTCTCTGACCTGTGTTAAACTTAGATCTGTTACACTTCAGCTCTGTCTATTACATGTAGTGGATGTAAGGTTCCACCCCTCTTCAGACGCTGACGCTCATGCAACTGGCTGTCAAGCTGTCTGTTAGTGGCTAGGGGGGAAAAGATGCTACTGTGTTTATGTAACCGAACACTAAGTTTGCTGTTGTACATTTCGGGAGCTTAGTCACAGTGGCCTCCACGTCTTTCGGTTGTGTTCAAAAATAGGTGAATGAAGTCACACAGAGCTTGCTGGTTGCACGTGTAATAGGTGCATTATAAATGTGCTTACTTTTATCATGCTTACTCATTTTTAAATCTGTTTTTATTTTTTTAGTAAATAATTTTACACTGGCTGATAGCCAGCCACAGTCCGGCTAGTCTGGCAAAAGTTTTTATAATTTTATAGTTATTATTCTATTTAAATTGAGGATATTTATCTAGAGGGTTCCGGGTTCAATCCTCAGGGTAATCTCTGTGTGGATTTTCACATGTTTTTCCTTTGTCCATGCGGGTTTTCTCCATCTTACATTGTCCCTGAGTGTGAATGAGTGTGTGAATGGGTCAGTATGCATAGTGATGGACTGGAGTCCCATCCAGGGTGTAATCAGGCCTAGAGATAGATACAGTACTTGGATAAAGTGGTTACAATTTTAATAAAAATGTTTAACTAACTTAATTTTATCATAATATAATTGGTTGGTGAATATTTCAGGACTAAAAAGCTCTAACTAAATAAATGTGATTGTACATATTTGCTTAATGTGCCTTTTATTGAAGCATGTGATTTTGTGTATAAAAATAAATATATAATTGAAGAAGTTTTGTGGAAATTATTACATTGGACAGGTCTTCTGACTGGACAACTCTGAGATCATGTTAAGCCTTGATAGCTGCCAGCCCTTGCTGTCTTGTACATATTCACTAAGGTTCGGGAAGCTAGTGAATAAATTACTCACTAATTAAAATGTCTTGAAATGTGGATGCTGAGCACTTGAACATAAACTGTATTCTCACTGCCACTGATGTGAGTGCAAAGCATGCGAAATAATGAGCTTTGGTAATGAGGCTTTCAGATTGCAATCCCCTTATTAAAATGGCCAGGCTGAAAATAATTGAGTGAACTTGAGATGTAGCTATAACTGTCCTTCTCCTTGTGAGATCCACCCACTGAGTCTATTAAAAACGGAGAATCCCGTGGCCTGTTATAACCTTATTGACCTGATCTTAATCTGACTTTACACAGGATTATTAAATATTCTACATTACATAAGCACATCTAGCTTGCACTTAAACTCATTGGGCAGCTTGTCAGTTATACCAACATATTGGTTTACTTTGTGTGTAGACAATTAGTACCTGTAGATCAACTGCCCTTATACGCAAATTATCATGGGCCTTATCTCATTCAGTATGTGATGTGGTGGACATCCTCTAACCCATCATCAGTGTCAGCTTCTGGCCACAGGAGGGCTGCTGGCTGGATTTTTGGTTGACAGACTGTTCTCAAGTTACATTAAGATATTTAAAAGCAATATGCTTGTACCAGCACCATCAACACTCATATTGTCACATTTTGTTGTATGTTGATAAAAAAAAAAATAAATAAATAAAATAAATAAATAAAAACAACTCCTAACAGTTTTTAAGCTGATTGAATCAGTGTTAATGCATTTATTGAGAGAATTCAAAGCCCTTTTTGTACGTCACTCTGGATAAAAGTGTCTGCCAAATGCCAGGACTGTAAATGTAAATGTTAACACTGTCCATTAGTGTCAGAGATTCTTATTGTGGTCCTGGGGCTATGGTCAGCAGGGGCAGACTTAACCAATAAGTGAGGTAAGCAGCCGCTTAGGGCCCCGGGGAATTAGGGGGCCCCAACCAATACCAAGAAGCCTATATAAATCATATAGTACTTATTACTTTTCTATCATATATTGTATGGTCTGCCTATAACCATTAAGATTTTAACGTTATTATTACATCTTTTCAAATGCGGGCCCCCCCATGATTCATGAATAGTGGAACGTTCCTATAGTACTGCACAAGCACGAGATTCCCATACCTGGAATCGCTTAGGGCCCGAAAATCACTAAATCCACCCCTGATGGTCAGTAACTGAGGACCTACAAAGTGCACCTAAATGGCTAAAGCATCTTATAACAGGATCAGGGATGGGAGAAAATAGATGTACTAAATAAAGAGGCCAGTAAGTGTAGAAAAATAACGTTTAATTAAAAAATGAAAATTTGTAAAAACCCAAAGTGAAGAGTGAAAATAAGGTCACGTGATGTTGATTAGTTAGAGATTCCTGTACACTGCCATGCTGTCTAACATGTTCCTGTGTCTTTAAATACTGTACTGCACTGCACGGTGGTACTTTACAAACTTTGTTTATTTGGTCTCCTTTCACTTTCTGTCTCCTTTTGCAGTGCCTTGAGTCAGTTCGCGAGAAAAGTAAGTTTTCATGCTTTCACTAACTATTAGTCTTCAGAATAACTAGCTGTCAGTGTGGCCAAGTTAAACAGGTTAACCCATGAGCTGTTCAGCTAACCTGGATTCCTACGCCTTGTTTATCTCGGTATTCGTGATTGTACTATTGTTGAAAATAATTAGCTAATATTACATTATTATAGCTGCCTTAGTCTAGCTTGTTAGACGATTGACTAACTAATCTAGTGCTGTTATAGGTCAAATGTAAATATGTAGTTTTTTTTTTTTTTTAGCCTAGTACTACCGGGTTTTCAGAAAGTTGGCCCGCTATGGTTAACTAGTTCCGCAAAGAAAATGGTTAAGGCACCACAAGGGAAAGTAAAACACCTTAACCAACTTGAGTGACTTTGCTTCAGAACATTTTGAATCCCTGATATATATTTATTACGTGCTGTTTGTTATCTGCCCCCTGTCTCATCAATTATAAATGATCTGGAAGACTATAGCAGGACACCATTACACTGCAGTACAGTTTTAACCTGCAAACCTTTAGACTCAATCATAATCACTGGGGTTCTTTGCTACAGTAGATATATATAATGGATGAGGAAACTTTGCCTCCTAACACTGGGGACTCTGAGGAAGAGACCTGGGCTTGTGGCGACGAGACAGATGCGAAGCCTGACCGTAAAGCAAGATTTCTGCTCTTTGGAAGGTGAGCCAATTCTGTCGTCACATCCTGTTTGGGGTAAAAGTGTGGTGTTTTTATAACTCTTTTTCTTATATTTAGAATTAGCTTTTATTTCTGGTGGGTAAAAACAAAAGTGAAAATAGGAGGGAAATTTAAAAAAAAAAAAAAAAAAGTCTGATGACTTTTGACTCAGGTTACAGGATTTCCGGGTCTTTTCTCAGAGTCGATTCATTTGTCTCAGCTACATAATATAAGATTCGACTCCCAAACGACTCCTTTCTGTTTGTTTTTCAAACCCGTCCAAAGTGTGATACTGTAATTTGCCTGGTATCACAGACTTCCTTCTTATAAACAACAAAACAGTGCTTATGATTTTAGAAAACATTTAGATTTTTGTCAAATCAGAAAAAAGAAAATAAAAGTGTATAGATAAATACAGTCAGCATTCCTGCATTTATGTAGTGCCTGCAGTCTTTGTCTCACCATAATCAAAAAGTTTGGTTAAATTACACAACTGGGGTTAAAATCATTGTCTGTATCTGTAAATAAATAAATAATACAAAAACTAGTCAGCTTTCATAACACTTCACTTTAAAAAATTCCTGCTCCTGTTCTCCACTAGGTGGCATAACAGGTTAAATTGATCACTTCAAACGTGCCCAGTATCGATGCCCGAGGTGTTAAGCTAAAGAACATGTGGATATTTATGTGATAGATATTTTATGTGTATTTTTATTGTCAGGATATTAACAGAGCATATCAGTGACTGGGTATATGTGCCTCTACTGTATATTGCATTTTTCGACATTTGATTTGTGACTCATTGGATAAATGTTTGTGCTTCAAGTCCCTTATACTTCAATTTCGATGTTCTATCTAGAAATAATATCTCTGTACACAGAGTAGATGAACTAGTCTGTAGGCCCATAGCTGCATTGTGTACCAGTCAGCAGAGGGTCAGTTGTGCCCTACATGACCTCAGCTGCATAGTTGAATGGGCCTGTAGAAAGCTCTGGGGGTAGTGTGGCTGCTGACTCAGGTAAGTGTGCACCTTTCCTGGCCGGCACAGTCATTACTCAACTCGTTATTGAGTACGGAGCATGTCAGGATCCTAGCACCCACCACGTGCCAAGGAAAGAAAATTTAAACAGTAGCGGCCACTTTTGAGGACAGTTTCGATGCAGAGTACCTCAGTGCTAAATGATGAATCCAGGTAAGTTTGTTCTAATGCCAGCTTATCAAAATCAGCTTATCATCCCCTGTGTGTTAGGGGAATCACATGGAATATCAAAGGAGTGACTCTGTGGGCTGTGTGTTGGGGCACTGTGTTTGTAGTGGTTGGCTGATTGGCTGACTAGGCTCTTCTAGCAAACTTGTTCATATTGTGTGTGCAGTGGCCAGAGAGGCCTGCCAGATGGATATTTGGAAATATGATAATGAACCAGATATAAGAAATCTGTTAGTGGTCGTCCTAATAGTCCTTAATAGTTATTCCCCAAACATATGTAAAATACTCAAACATAATGCTAGCTTAATATTTGACCAGTTTAAATAGTTATAGCTATATGTAGTTTCCTTGTATTGTTATTTGTTATATAAGTATATAAATGATGGCTGTGGGGTTTTTTTTAAGCTAACTACTGCTAGGTTAACTCCCCATTTTAGCACTGTAGTATGATAAACTGACTCACTGCACTAAATTTAGAATTTCTGTTGTTTCCTTATTCACAGCAAGAAGAACAAGGATGAAAAGGCGCCGGAAAAGGAATCGTCCTCTGAGCAGCGCTACAGGATCATTTCTCCAATGTGCCAATATAAGATGAACTACCCGCAAGTGGGAAAATGTATCATCATTAACAATAAGAACTTTAATCTTGATACAGGTAGGCCTTCTTTAAATCTCTTACAACGTATATTAAAGCGGTTATTAAAGTTTTTGTTATAGGTATAGCAGTATGAATATGTTTAGTATATCTATTATACAAAAATAGCCGTTTCATTGTGTGGCTTTAAGGGATGAATGTACGCAATGGCACAGACCGAGATGCAGGAGAATTGTTCAGATGCTTTAAAAACCTTGGTTTTGAAGTTTCCATCTACAACGACCAGTCCTGTGAAAAAATGACAAGCATACTGAAAAAAGGTGAGTTATTCAGACAGACAACACTGCTGATTTTGTTGATACTGTAATGATAAATATTCTGTACAAGTCTCACAACAGAAAAAGACTGTTGCAACATATTTTTATACTTTTGGGTATTAAACCAATTAAGGTTCATTGTACTTTATATAAGGTCGTCCTTTTAAGCAGTTGTAGTTGTTGGTCATAGTATTTTGCGTATATCTAACCTACACTGTAAAAAGCAGATGATCACTATTGCTATTTTGTTAGTCATCTAGAATCACTAATGTGTGTGTTTGTGTGTGTGTGTGTATGTGTTTGCATCAGTGTCAGAAGAGGATCACACCGAAAGTTCCTGTTTCGCCTGCATCTTGCTAAGCCATGGAGAGGAGGGCATGATATATGGAACAGACGGGGCCATGCCCATCAAAAACATAACCTCCCTCTTCAGAGGAGATATGTGCAAGAGTCTTGTAGGCAAACCCAAGCTTTTCTTCATCCAGGTAAAAGGGAAAGGAAAAGGAAAAGGACCTACATAAAGTTATAAGTATATACACATAAAAGTTATAAGTATATACATAAAAGTTATAAGTATATACACAGTTCTCTTTACTCAGCATGGTCACTCACCTTGCTAACTCTTTCTTGTCTGCTTGTGGAGGATATTAATGAGTTATTCTCACAGGCATGTCGAGGTTCAGAGTTCGATGAAGGTATACAGACTGACTCAGGAACACCTCATGACGTTGTAGAAACAGATGCGAACCCAAGACACAAAATCCCAGTGGAGGCAGACTTCTTGTTTGCATACTCCACTGTTCCAGGTAACATATGATCTTAATACTGTCCTCCTTTAAATTTCTTATTCCAAAAAAATTGCAGAAGAGTGAAAGTAATTTTTGTGTTTTATTTGTAAATAATGGATAAAACATGACAGGGATTGCGATTATAGGGGGGAAAAACAATGTTGGGGTTGTGGGTGATTATTTTCCATTAACAGCACCTGCTGGTTTATGAAGTGTTTTAATTTCTTTAGACCACAGCCGTTCGCCAAACTATTCTATTTCTATTTGTTAAAAAATGACACATTATCCGGATGTAGTTACATTTAATCTCTTGGAATGTCTTCGAGCCAACTTATTTCCTATTATCACTTACAGCTATAAATAGTTGTTCCCTCACCAGTCTCTCCTTTTTCTCCTTTTACTCAGACAAAAAATGCAACTTGTCAGGTTACTGGCAAACCCCAAAGTGTAAAGTCCTGAAGTCTTTCCCATTGCAGAAATGTCTCCTAACCTCTGATAGAAACTTTCATTACATCAAATATAATCTGTTTTTTTTTTGACTAAATTATGAAAGCAGTTTATTAATGATGACCTAAACTGTATGTGCATCAGATGCTGCCTGATACAGTGATGCATTTCTTGCTCAGGTTACTATTCATGGAGGAATCCCGGCCGGGGCTCTTGGTTCATCCAAGCTCTTTGTAACATCCTGAATGACTCCGGCAAGCAACTGGAAATCTTGCAGGTCCTCACACGTGTCAACTACATGGTGGCAAACAACTTTGAGTCCTGGTCTGAAGACCCACGCTTTAGTGAGAAGAAGCAGATTCCCTGTGTTGTCTCTATGCTGACCAAAGAGCTTTATTTTAACTGATAACTATATGACCTCAGAGTCTCTTTATGGTCTTTGATTTCCTTTTTTTTTTTTTACTCATAAGTCTTGTTCTGTTTTCTTTTCTTTTGTTTATTTTTCATTTTTAAGTATGTTGACCACCCACATTTTCACATCACAGTCAAAGCTGGAGACTGACGACTAATATACTGACTGACTAACTGACAGGATGTGACCACATGGTCTGAATATTCAGGGATGATCCAGACATAGCTAGAGTTAGTGTTGTTTGTGTGGGATAGCAGGTTCTTTCTGACTTTATTCTGAACGCTTAATAGATTCTTCAGAGGAGTGGTTCTTTATTGACACTGTATGCTACTGCTCATTATTTATACCTTTTTTTTTATTTCACTGAACATTAATATTGCCGTTCTTTGTCCACACCAGTGTGAAATATTCATGTTAGGTTATGGACCTGTAGCCTATTAGAAGCATTTAGTAATGTCATTTTTTGTATTTCTTCTTTTATCTTTTTTATATACAGACAGATGTGTTCACAACCCGAATACGCCTCTT
Source organism: Hemibagrus wyckioides (assembly GCF_019097595.1). Taxonomy (NCBI): domain Eukaryota; kingdom Metazoa; phylum Chordata; class Actinopteri; order Siluriformes; family Bagridae; genus Hemibagrus; species Hemibagrus wyckioides. The sequence continues at coordinate 13,956,521 of NC_080722.1, forward strand.
GCAGTAAACTTGCAGGAGTAACAGCTGAATTTGATCCATCATAACTACCATTGTAACAACACTGTAATAATGTGATACTGCCTACAATTAAATATATCAGGTGAATGCAGTGGTAAGTGGTTGGAGCTAGATCAATAAATTGAATCGAATTAGTTTATTATTATTGGCTTACATCACTAGCTAAAGATCATTTTTGTTCTTTTCTTGAATCACACAATAGAAACAAATAGTGCTTCACTGGTATCTACACCTGTCTCTGCCCAAGGTTCAGTGCACTATGAATTTTTATTTGTTTTATTACAAATCATTAAATGGTTATGGCTTATAATTTATATAAAAACTATAAACTTAAAGCACAAGAAGCATTGAAGTGTATTGATTTTAAGTTTCTTTGAGGTGGAACATCATCCCTGGGTTTTTGGGGCTGACTTATAGCATTTAAATAACAACAAAACTATTATTTTTAGTTACTCTTGATGATCCTACTGTTTCTAAATAAAAAGAAATTTGCATTAATCTAAACACAACAGCAATTTATAAAAGCAGCACTTATTGTATGAAAGTTGATGATGATCGTGAAAATGATTTTCATCTTATGTTCAGTCAGATTATTATCTACAGAGGCAGCTACTGTATCATTAGTTGGAGGTTATAATGAACTGTCCACTACATAGCAAGATTTCCTGTTATACTATACAAGGAAAGTGTATTTTCTCCATTAGTGTTGAAATAAAAGGATTTCTGAAACAAAAAAAACGTTTTAAAAGCTTGACTCAGTGCATATGTGAAATGTTTTGATTTTTTTTTATTATAACTGATCTTGATTGGAATTCTATATAAATTTTTGAATGCCATTTTTCTTTTTTTAATTTAGAGCCAAAATAGATTTAAATGACGGCATCTAAAATAATAGATTAATGCATACCGCTGTATTAAAACATAAATACTGCTTTGTGTGTAATTCGTTTTTGTCTGTATTTTACATCATTCAATCACACTGTTATACTGTACATAGGCTGCTTTTTATTCAGTTTATTTGGCCTTGCCATCTCTCCAACCTTTCCAATCACAGAGTGGGCGCAGACTTGGAGGCATCACAGATCAGCAGTGGTTTCCAGTTGGTCCCCTGGTTGTCATGACCAGGGCAGACAGCTTGATGAAGTGCGTCTGTAAATGGGCCTACACAAAAACTGTATAGCGGAGTCATGGTGTCTGAGCCAAGGAAACACACGAGACCCCCATATGAGCTGGAGAAGACCCCGATACGTTGGAATTTCCTCCCAGTTAAATGGGTGAGCTCATGGGGAACCCCATTGTGCCACGCTGTGTAGTCACCATTAAAGTATTCCACACACCAGGACTCGGGTCCGCGCCCCAGCCAGCATTGCTCCTCACGACCTTTCCTGGGGATGCTGGGATAGGTGAGTCCCAGCTCCCAGTAGGTTTTGTCACTGACCTGCACCTCCCAGTAATTGCGGCCTTCTTTGAAACCCTCTTGACTTATCACGTTCAGGGTGGTATCGAAGCGGGAAGGGTTTTCTGGAACTTCCTGCCAGGTGTCTGTGTATGTCACTGAGTCTCCTGCTGGGGAAATGATGAGTTTCGGATGAGCAGAATCAGGGTTCAGAACCACCTCTTGGGCATCTGAGAGAGGAAGACAAGACAACAAAGCAATGTATCATTGCAGTATACCGAAAAAATACAAAATTACAACACGAAAGCAGTAAAAACATTAACACTTGGTATAGCTTGAGGAAGAATAAGTGATAGATGGGAGTCTCACAGCTCTGGAAGAGTTTCTTGGTGACAGGAACCTGTGAGCGGATGAACAGGAGCAAATTAATAGTTAAACATAGCAACTGCTCATTCTTAAACTCATCCATTTGGAAACACTCTGGATCTGTCGCCTTCAAAGTCTCCATTATCCTGCAAGAAAGCAGATTGAGAAAATGAAAAAGATACATGGATTAGAGTGAGAATTCTAAAGCTCTGTGTGAATGTGGATGGATTTAATGATGTCTTTTCTCTCCCGATAAGGTGCACCAGCCATTTCATTGCCATCATTTCCCCAATTTTTAGTGCTAACAGCCCAATGTGTACATACCTTCTGTCTGTCTCTGCAATCTGCATGGAAAAAAAACAGATCAAGAGTAAGACTCGCTAGAAGAAAGTCACATTCTTACTGAGAAGAAATCTCTTTTTCAGGCAGTACCTGGTCCAAGTCACGTGCTTTGTCCTGGTCCAGCTGTTTGGCGGTCTCAGCTAGCTGCTGTTCCAGGTCCTGAATTAGTTGGAAGCACTTTTCTATGTTCTCCTCAGTGGTTCTCTCCATAGCCTCCTGCTCCATGTCTAGCTGGCACATTGTGATTTGCATGTCCTCATCCAGCACTCGCTTCATGTTATCATACTTCTTCCTGATCTTTTCTTTCAGTTCTGCTGTGTTTTTCTGCGATAGTTAGCAGACCAGAACCATATAAAAAGAATATATCAACATTTTCTTTTGTTGAGAACTACTCTATTAATATACTACACTATTAATATAAATCAAAACTGTGAATTTATGACTTACAATGAAGTACTCTTGCTTTGCTGACAGTTTTTTCATTCGGTAAGCAAGAATGTCCCTTTGCTTTTTCAAGTGCTCCTGCTGTTTTACAGGATTGTCCTAAAATGAGACATGTTAAGACTAAAGATCATGCACTGAAACTGGTTTTCATTCTGACTTAATCATTTTAACAGAATATACAGCTGAGTGACACTTTTACCTGAGATTGAGTTTTCATAGCCCCAATAAATCGTCAGCTCCACAGCGTCTAGAAAAATGGTGCTTCACAAAAAATCTTCCCTTCTCCCTCTATGCCAGCAGGCAGTTCCTCATCGCAAGACCCTAGACTCCAGCTTTTATATTCCACTGCAGGCAGGCGAAGGCAGGGGGGTGGGTTTTGTGATGTCCATTATGGCACCTGCTGTCCTTGCGCCCTGGGAAATATTCAATTTCTGTCAGAGAGGTCCATAAATCTGGCCACATATTAGTTTTAATTGTTATAGAAAGAACAAGCCACCCTGAACACTGCTGTCCAATTGTTCTTCCTTTAAATAAGAGGCCATCATCCAAAAAGCTCTATTTATATCTGCCATTTATGCCAAAGGCCTTTGATGAGACTTTGTGGATATGTGAGAACAGATGCAAATCAAGAGTCGTAAATTGTTGGTTGTTGTAAATTAGTTTGATAAGTAACTGTATCTGTATTTATAAATGTCTTTGTGCATATGTGTGTGTGTCTGTGTCTTTGTGTTATTCTTGAGTAACTGCCAATTTGTCAGTCAAGTCATAGTGCCGGTTTTTCTGAAAATAGCCTGTGGCCGTGACCTTCAGGGCTCTAGTGAATGGCGTACACAAATGGTAGGAATGTGGTGCGTGCATGAATGGAAGAAGAGAAGAAAGAAAGAGGGAGCTGAACTCTAGAAACACAGCCAGCATTCTGATAAAGTTCATGGAGACAAGCTCAAGCCACACAACTGCTGACCTGATGTGTGCCACCGGGTTTATGGCTGTTTGACTGACACTAGACATTTATAAGATGACTGGAAATTAGGGTAGGGGTTCATTAAAGGCTGAACAGGTGTCTGGTAGCAATGCTCGTTCCCTTACTATTCTCTCCTGTGTACAATACTGATGCTTTGCAATTCCAAGCCTGTCAAGCACTGGAACAGCATGGGATCGCATTACACAAAACAAGGAAGTACTGCTCTATAAAAAATATCCTGTGATGACACAACTTTGATAATCTAGAATGTTGAAAGGTTTGACCAGATAAGGTGCAGTGACATCAGAGTGCAGGTTTGCAGGTAAAGCGGCATTTTTTGCATTTTGAAAGAAATTCAATTGTGAAAGAAAACCAGAAACCTTTTTTTAATGTCACAGAGCTCACTCTGTGGCTAATCCTGGTGTTTTTCAGCCATCTACAAACACAAAAACACCCCATCAAAAATGGCATTAAGTAAGTATAAATAGTATTTCATTATAAATATAGTAAATTTGTATGCCTTTGCTTTTTGACTGATGATGCTTTATCTTGCTAGTTAAAACATTTCACACACTGTAGGTGGAGAAATGGAGGAGTTATGTGCTGGTTACTTGTATAAGTCCCCCCAAGCGAGCCTGTTTAAATTACAGGTTAATTTTCTTTACAGAGTTCTTTAAAAAGCAGATGTCACTGTCAAATTTTTTAAGCACTATATTGTTAAAGAGAACCAAGTAATCTCTTTTTGCCTTTATCTGCTAACATTGCAGAAATCATGGAAGCGGAGGTATTTTGTTCTTCTGAAGAAATGTGAAATTACATGCCATCTTAAATATTTCAAAAGTGAAGAAATGAAGAACAGTGAACCAATTGGAGCCATTGATCTGTCTCAGTATGTTCAGCTTTTTTATATAACAAACTTTCTGAGAACCAACAAGAATTCAATAGCTATAAGTCCAAAAGGTTTTTGAACATTTGCTGTCTTTCAGGGTCTCGTCGATGTTTCTGAATCCTGAGATCCACTCGATGTGGAAATGGGTTCATGAGAATTTCAGATGCTCTCCCTCTTGTGTTCTTTTTATGAAAGTGGCAGACAGAGACTATTTTCTCATTGGAGAAACCAGGTATGGGCTGAGGGAGGGAGCAAAATTATTTTTTCCTTGTTCAGATCCTTAGAAACAAGCAAATCTTTTATTTAAATTAGTTTTAAATGCTCAGTTTTGAAAGCTTGACTTCACTGATGGGAAAGCTTAGAATCAAATCTGAAAAAGAGCTTGCACTAATTAAACTGAATCAAGTGTTTCAAGTGATTAAAACTTCATTTATATCAAGCATGTATTGGCTAATTATTTTTTTCCATCTGGCTAAATAGGATTAAAGTCAACTGGAAAACTGGTTAATTTCATTGAACCGTGTTCTGAGACATTCAGTATTCAGAAGTGTTATATTAGGCAGGAATAACTGCAAGAATATATGGCTTGGTGTTCTTTACAGTGTTTCTCTACAGCGTTCTCTCAGCTTATCTACAATTTGTTCTTTCACATGTATAAACCACACTCTGATTCTATGCGCATCAAATTTCTCTCTCCAGTTTAGAGATTGAAAAGTGGTTCAGTGCCTTATATGAGGCTATGTATAATCGTCCACACAAGCTGTTTGAGCCTAAGGTAGAGTTTCTCTGCTCTTCGAAAAAAATTTTGTTGTGCTTTTAGTTTAGCACTATGCTATACATGGAGGACATCATGTACAATTATTATCTCTGTATAACTTTAGGAATATGGGAGAATCAGAGATATAAGTGCACCCCCGAATTCACTAAAGACAGACCAGGTGTGTTTATTCTTCTCATTCTCAATGCTTTGTCTTTGTTACATAAATGATGTAATAACATGACATACTGTATTGAGGTTATAGAGGGTTGAGTGGAAACTAGATGCAAGATCAGACTCAAGCAAAGACGAACAACATGAAAAAGAAATAGGTGAGCACATGTACATTTATCTTTTTGGGAGGGGGTAGTTAATTCATTAATTCAAGATGATTTAAATAAGGGCTCATCTTTACTCGCTTTCTGCTTTGTCTGTTTTGAAGGCAAGCTGGAGAAAAGTTTCCTATGAAGATTCCCAGAATATTTCCATGCGTGTACATATTTTGAAACAATTTGACATTGTGTTTTGGTCACTGTGTGGCTCAAGTGGTTAAGGCTCTGGATTGTTGATCAGAAGTTTGGGATTCAAGCCCCAGCACCACCAAACTGCCACAGCTGGACCCTTGAACAAAGGGTACAACAGAGCCCAGAAGTTTCCCATGAAGAGTCCCAGAATATCCCCATGTGTGTATATATTTTGAAATAACCTTAACCCTCCTTGCTCCAGCCTTAAAAGCCTTAACCCTCCCAAGGGGTGCTGTTTCATAGCTGCCCCTGTGATCTGACCCCAAACTCCAAAGCTGGGACATGCTGAAGAAGAAGAATTCTGCTATGGGGTATTTGTATCAATAATAAGGATTTTTTCTTCTAAATAGTAACAGCAAAATTAACAACAATAATCCTGAATAATAATGTCACACAACAGTCTGGGCCAGAACACCAGAGGGAGCCCTCGCCCGAATATTAACTATCTCTGGCCACTTCCGGTACTGAGGCTTATTTAAGCAGCGCGCCACCTCAGCCTCATTGCGAAGCATTGTTTCCGTTTGTGTCACTTGCCAAGCCTTTATTCTGTTATTGTCTAGTTACCTTGTGTATGACCTTGCCAGTTTATCTCTTGACCTCGAGTTTCGGATTTGTGTTTTGGATTAGTTTTCTGAGTGACAGCTTTCTGGTATTTGACCCTTTGCTTTCGTTATCTTGACCACGATTTCTGCCCACCGTCCTTTACGAAATCTGCACATGGACTCTAACACTCCTCCGCCTGACGAGGCGTTACAGAATGCTTCGCCTGAAATGAGTCCAGCGGATATGCGAGCGGCGTTATGGCGACAACGAGCCCTCCTTCGTGCTTATCAGGAAGAGGTTGACTCGCTGAAAGCCGCTAATCTACAACTTCAGCAACAGCCGCGAGAACAAATAGCCGCCATGGCGTCGGCATTCCACGTACGCAGCGAACTTCCTCGTTTTGCCTTACCCGAAAAGTTCGATGGATCCGCCGATCGCTGCAGGGGTTTCCTTCGTCAATGTGATAACTATTTCGCTCATCAGCCAGAGGCATACAGCGACGAGAGAACCAGGTGCGCATTCATATTATCTCTGCTAACCGGAAGAGCGCTAGATTGGGCTGCAGCGGTTTGGGACTCAGACCCCCAAGTCAAAGCGTCCGCGGATTATTTCGGGAACTTAATCAGGGAAGTGTTTGAATACCCAGCGGGAGGCAAGGAGGTGTCTGTACAGTTGCTGGAGTTGCGCCAAGGGAGGGACGCGGCCGCGGATTATGCCATTAAATTCCGCACGTTGGCCGCTCAGTCTGGATGGAATGTGACAGCTCTCATGGCGGTGTTCCGCGAGGGACTCAACCCAGAATTACAAGCAGAAATGGCCTGCCGCGACACCAGCATGACACTATCCCAATACATCTCCACTGCCATTCGTCTAGACAACCTGCGCCGTCAACACCGACCTGCAGCCACCAGTTCACGTGCTATGCCACGCCGCATGATGGATATCCAGCAACACACAGAGGATCTAACCGAACCGATGCAACTAGGGAGGGCTCGAGTTACAGAGGCTGAGCGCGAGCGGTGCACTAAGCTCCAGCTATGCTTTTACTGCGGCAAACCGGGCCACCGTGTGCTTCAATGTCCTGAGAAGCCAGCTACAACCCAGATAGAGACTATTGAGCATTTATCCAAGGTTTCTCTTCCTGCTTTCTTGCTCTTTGCTAATTCTAAGTTCTGTGTCACAGCGCTGATTGACTCGGGCTCGGCGGTTAACCTCACTGACGCTAATCTGGTGCACGACCTTCACATCCCCACAGTCCCATGTGTGCTCCCACTCCATGTGACCGCCATTAACGACCAACCCATCGGAGGGGGCCTCATTTCTCATCACACACCACCCATAGACTTCCAACTCAGGTTATTCCATCGTGAGCGACTATCATTCTTTGTCATCTCTTCCCCATCTAACCTCGTAGTATTGGGCTTCCCCTGGCTGCAGCTTCATGACCCCGATATCTCCTGGAAGAATGGTGACATCCGCAGGTGGGCTCCTTCCTGCATAAAAAACTGCTTTCAGGCTCACACTCCTCGTCCAGGAATATTCCGACCTGCAGGAGGTTTTTAGTAAAGAGAACGCGACCAGGCTCCCACCACACAGACCATGGGATTGTACCATAGAACTCCTGCCTAACACCACACCACCCAAGAGTCGAGTTTACCCTCTTTCCATCCCTGAGAAAAAGGCCATGGAGGACTACATCGAAGAGGCCCTCACTGCCAGATATATCCGACCCTCTACATCGCCGGCAGCTGCGGGTTTCTTCTTTGTGGGAAAAAAAGGATGGAGGGCTCCGGCCATGCATTGATTATCGCGGTCTGAATGCCATCACTGTGCCGTACCCCTATCCACTCCCTTTAGTCCCGGCCACCCTCGAACAGCTACAAGGAGCTAAAATATTCACTAAGCTCAATCTGCGCAGTGCTTACAATCTGATTCGGATACGAGAAGGAGATGAATGGAAGACAGCCTTTCACACCATGAATGGACACTACGAGTACTTAGTCATGCCATATGGACTCACCAACGCCCCAGCGGTTTTCCAATCTATGATAAATGAAGTGTTCAGAGACATGCTCCACAGTCACGTTATAGCGTACATAGTTGACATACTGATTTACTCATCCAACTATGAGCAACATGTTTCCCACGTTCGTGACGTACTTCACCGTTTAGCAGCCCACAACCTCTTCGTAAAATTGGAAAAGTGTGAGTTCCACCGTCCCTCCATAACGTTCCTGGGCTATGTGATATCTCAAAAAGGAATAGAAATAGATCAGTCCAAAGTATCAGCGATCACATCCTGGCTGGAGCCCACCAACATTAAGGGCTTACAGCGATTTCTGGGGTTTGCTAACTTTTATCGCCGATTCATTCGGAACTATAGTACCATAGCCAGTCCCTTGACCTCGTTACTAAAGGGGAAGCCACGTAAACTCAGATGGACTGACCAAGCCAGCAATGCCTTCAGTAAGCTCAAGCAAAGCTTCTCGTCTGCCCCCATACTCCGGCACCCCTGACCAGACTTACCGTTCACAGTAGAGGTTGATGCCTCCAACAGCGGCCTCGGGGCGGTGCTCTCTCAACGCCAGCCAGAGTCAGGCAAATTACACCCATGTGCCTTCTTCTCTCGTAAGCTAACCCCGACGGAAATGAACTATGACGTGGGTAACAAGGAACTACTAGCCATGAAGGCTGCTCTGGAGGACTGGAGACATTGGCTGGAGGGGGCAGTTCACCCGTTCCTCATTCTTACAGATCACCGTAACCTAGCCTATCTACGGGAAGCCAAGCGTCTGAACTCACGCCAAGCCAGGTGGGCACTGTTTTTCTTGCGATTCAAATTCACGGTCACCTATCGTCCTGGGTCCAAAAACGGAAAAGCAGATGCGCTCTCTAGAATTCATGAAGTCTGCGAACCCTCCGTTCACCCGGACACCATCCTTCCGCCGTCTGTGCTGGTTGCTCCTATACGTTGGGATTTCATGGGTGAGATCGAACGGGCCTGCACCTCTGAGGCACCCCCCCCCAAACTGTCCACCCTCCAAGCGGTTTGTGCCCACGACACTCTGTCACAGACTGATTAAGTGGACCCACGAGAGCCCCAGCACCGGCCACCCAGGTATGCACCGCACTACTCAGCTACTGCGCCGGACCTTTTGGTGGCCCTCTCTAAATCAGGATGTGGATGGGTTTGTTCGTTCCTGTCCCATGTGCGCCCAATCTCGAACCGACCGCCATTTGCCTGAGGGCCTGCTGGAACCGCTACCCATCCCACGACGCCCCTGGTCGCACCTCTCTATAGACTTTCTCACAGACCTCCCCGAGTCACAGAGCTTCACCACGATCATGGTCGTCATAGACCGGTTCTCCAAGGGGTGTAAACTCATCCCTATGAAAGGCCTACCCACGTCTATGGAAACCGCCGTAGCTATTTTTCATAACGTGTTCCGAAATTTTGGCATCCCTGAGGACATAGTATCAGACCAAGGGCCGCAGTTTACCTCTAGAGTATGGCAGGAGTTCTGTAAGCAATTGGGGATCAACGTCAGTCTGAGCTCGGGATATCATCCCCAGTCCAACGGACAAACCGAACGCCTGAATCAAGAGCTGGGGAGGTTCCTGCGAGTATACTGCAGCAAGGAGCAACATAGATGGAGTGAGTTCCTCCCGTGGGCCGAATATGCCCAAAACTCCTTAACCCATTCCTCTACGGGGCTGACGCCGTTCCAATGTGTACTAGGCTATCAACCACCTTTATTCCCATGGTCCGAAGAACCCTCCGATGTCCCCGCAGTGGACTACTGGGCTAGACGTAGCCAAGAGACTTGGGAGCGAGCCCATGTCCGACTTCAAAGGGCAGTACGAAGACAGGCAATTCAGGCCAATCGCCGACGTCGGCCTCACCCAGCCTACCAGGTGGGTCAGAGAGTTTGGCTATCCACGCGTAATTTGAAACTCAAACTACCCTGTCGCAAACTCAGCCCCAAACTCATCGGCCCCTTCAAGATCGTTCATCAGGTTAATCCTGTCTCTTATCGCCTGGACCTGCCTGCCTCTTATCGTATCTTGCCCACGTTCCATGTATCTCTGCTCAAGCCCTATCATGTACCTCAAACCACGCGCTCCGAAACCCATGAACCACCTCCTCCCCTGGACATCGACGGCTCCCTCGCGTTCGCACCATTCTCAACTTGCGTCGACAGGGTGGCCGCCTCCAATACTTGGTGGACTGGGAGGGGTACGGTCCAGAGGAGCGCTGCTGGGTCAATAGGCAGGACATCCTGGACCCTGCACTCATCGAAGAATTTCACTTGAACTTTCCCTACAGACCGGCCCGGGGGGGGGGGGGGGGATGGGGGGGGGGGGTTCTGTCACACAACAGTCTGGGCCAGAACACCAGAGGGAGCCCTCGCCCGAATATTAACTATCTCTGGCCACTTCCAGTACTGAGGCTTATTTAAGCAGCGCGCCACCTCAGCCTCATTGCGAAGCATTGTTTCCGTTTGTGTCACTTGCCAAGCCTTTATTCTGTTATTGTCTAGTTACCTTGTGTATGACCTTGCCAGTTTATCTCTTGACCTCGAGTTTCGGATTTGTGTTTTGGATTAGTTTTCTGAGTAACAGCTTTTTTTTTTGACCCTTTGCTTTCGTTATCTTGACCACGATTTCTGCCCACCGTCCTTTACGAAATCTGCACATGGACTCTAACACTCCTCCGCCTGACGAGGCGTTACAAATAACTGCTCATTCAATTATGTAAGTGAAAATCTATTGTCTCTCTCGTGTACTTTGGTGTCTTTCTAAAGAGGTTCCAGTATCTAAGATATGATCATGTGTATGAAGCAAATAATTAAAGCATAACTAAAATTAAAACAATTAGGATAAGATCAATGTTGTCAGGTATATATTATATTTAATAAAATGTTGCTTGTTGTGATTGATTATGTCTCATATTCATTGGTCTCAGTGTCTGCATCTGAAGTGATGGTATTATTTAATGAGTTTGGCCATTAATCTCTAATATAATTAAGACATGCTGTCACCACTGGACCATCTGATCCAGATCTGATTATACTCTAATGACAAATTACTACTCTGACCACAAAGGCTTAGCTGTTCAAGCTGGTACACCATCTTTCTTTAATACTAAACCAAACAAACAACAGATGTTTGAGATTTTAGTATTTTCTTAACTGTCTAAAATTTAGATTAGTAGCAACAATTTTTTTAAACTATTATACAAAAACATAAGGCTCCTTTCTATCAACACTGTCAAAGATGCCCTAGTTTGAGCATCTTTTCTTGTATTTAGGAAGCTGGTAGCTGGTCCCATTAACTGGTCATGCTTTCTCAGTAGGCTGGTATTTTATTTTTATGTGAACAATGCTAGATATCACATTCATGATCTCTCTTTTTTTTTCCTAATTGAAATCCAAAATGGAGACAGAAGCCAAGCTCGACAAAAAAAAAAAAAACTACTCTGCAGCAGAGCCAGGAGAAAGGAATGTAGGAGCTGTGTCATTATATACAGGAGTAAATACAAGACTAACAAGATGAGTAAAATAATGAGTAACACTGATCAGGGCTGTGTGCTCAGAAGTGGGATGAACAAGTGTCATGTTTATTATTAAATAATTGTATGGATCCACATACAAGTAAGATGATGCATATTATTATTAATCACTTTGAAGAAACAATTGCATCTTTATAATTAGAAATGTTGAGCTGAGAGGTACAGTGCAAAGAAAATGAAGCGGTATGAAAAATAACCTTATATATATATATATATATATATATATATTAGGTCATATAAAGTTATGATTCCTTTCCTCATGCTAAAATTCCCCCAGGAACTTCCATGCCATTATTTATTTTGGTAATTAACTTCCTCCTGCTATCATTCAAGAGCTGAGAAAAGAGCTTATTTAAACAAGCCCACAGACCGAGTCAAATAACAGGCAAGGATATGAGCACACTGAATACAGAAAGATTTTTTTTTATAGAGCTGAAAAGAAAATTAGGGTGCCCACTTCTGAAGTGAATAAAAACATCAGATTTTTATCTGGATAGAAAACATCTGAAGACTGAAGCCCTGCCCTTTAATGATCTCACAAGCTATGATTAAATACCTTGGGCTTGTCCTCAGTGTCATTAGATGAATGTACTTAGAGTGGTGCAGAGGACCATCAGTTTCTGCTTCAGGTAAAATATCCAATTCTATAAGATAATTACTGAGCGTAACCTCAGCGTAGATTAATGAAGAAATGCAACCCAGCACTGATTTATCTCTTTCAATTAGGTAGATTCATTATAACACTGTGTACAGTAATCTTGTTCAAACAAAAACAAATATATAATGTTGTACTGTTTTGCTTATATTCCAGCATCTCATTAATGTTTTAAATTATTATTATTATTATTATTATTATTATTACTTACTTACTTACTTACTTACGTACTTACTTTATTTATTTATTTATTTAAATCATTATTATTATTATTATTATTATTATTATTATTAGTGGTGGTGGTGGTGGTAGTAGACGTGTATAAGAAGTGTATAAGAATAATAATAAGAAGAATGTTTCTATTTTATTTTTGCAAATTCTTTTGGCCTAAGAAGACACATTTTTCTAGAACCAACTGACTCTGGATGCTCATGCTTAACAAATTATGTGATTTATTCTGTAACCGTAAATTGTTCATGCATATTTTCAAACTTGCAAACTTGCAAATAAAAATGTGCTGTATATGCACTTAATATATTATTCTGATTTATGTGTATAATATTTAAATGTTAGCAGGTTATTTTTCTCTTACCAGTATTTAATATTGTGTGGTGTTTTGTTTAGAGAAAATGACTACACACACTGCAAGACAATTTATATTTATTATTAAAATGTGTACGATTGATTATTAAGCCTATACAGTTAGTAACTCACACAGACCTTGGTCACTAGTGTTTTCTATTCACATAAGAATAAATTCATTTAATAACTGATAATTGAATAACAATTTAATTATAGACGATTGGATAATATCTCATTTTCCTGTGTATGTTTCTGATAGCCTTGTTTCTGTTTGCTTCCTCTCGGTATTAGTTAAAATAGTAAATGTAACACACTGATACACATCAACACATATGAAATAACAGAAGTGGTTTTTATTTCAGGAAGTCTTACGACAGTGTCCAAATGTTTAGCAAGCTGAAGAATTCAGGTATGTCTGCCTCATAGTTGAGTGCTGAACTTAACATTCATCTTTTTTGGACAAACCCTGAACATTATTACATATATTTCCCATCTAGCAAGTAAAAATTCCAGGTTATACCATGTCCCGGCAAACATGGAAGAGGTGCAGTCTGGCTACTTGTACAAGTCACCCCCACAGACCCTTTTCAGATCCTTGGTATACTACTTAATAATAAACCCTTATCTAAATAGGGCTGAATCTTTTAATACAGCTTTACTGCAACAACATTTCTGTGTGACTTCTTGCTTTTGTAAACTTTTGCAGAAATCGTGGAAGAGGAGGTACTTTGTGCTCGATAAGACAACTGCAAATAAATACGAGCTGAAATTCTTCAAGGACGAAAACAGAAGAGAGAAACCTCTAGGACAAATCAACCTTTATCAGTATGTATATAAGCATTAAAACTATATTAATCGAAGATCTTTTTTTTTTTGCAACTGTATATTCCAGTTGATCTAACTGCTGGGTTTCTACAATATTTTTTATATGATTATCAAATCTCTTAGGTGAATCAGGAGCTTGGAATTTAGAAACCTTGGAATTTAACATTTTTTATATTTGTATTTTTTATACATTTACTGCTCCTTTTTCTCAAGTTGCTATTTAACAGCGGTTTATCGGTAATCTTAGCAGTTTGCTTACTTTGAGGCAATTCTTTTTGCACTCATTTTAAAAGCAGGTATTTAATATTTCAACAGAAAATGAAACAGAAAATGAAAATTTTAAAGAATAGCTGTGAGGATCAGTATGTAGTTATATTGCAGTTATCACAATAAAACGAAAACAAAAAATAGTGTAAAAAATGTATTTAAATAAATAAATGAAATAAATCTTAATGACAACCAATTATCGTTATACATTTTAGTCAATAGTAAAAATCCTTTTTTTACTCATCACAGCTCAATATGAGCATTATTCTTCATCATTAATCATTTAAATTAATTTTTTAATACAATCAAATAGAGCTTAATATGAAGTAATGTATGTGAAAGAATGAATAGATTTACTAATTATCAACAAATAAGAAAAATAAACTAAAATATTATTCTTGTATACACTGGCATGCTGTAAACCATGCAAACAAGTTGTATGGCCTTTTTGTTAATGATGAGATATTTTAATATCTTAAAACCATATCAATAAACAATACTTATAAATAAAAATACAACCCACATTTGCCTCATACAATGGAGACATTAGGATGATATTAGAGTGTGGATAAAACTTGAAATACCAAAGAAAAGAACAGGGGAAAGCAGATAAACATATTTCTGAATGTATTTCTGATACAACATTTTTTTCTGAATATTAAAGATTATTTAATGGATCATATCCAGGGATCTGATCCAGGGATCTTGATGTGTGTGTTTTTTTTGGGGGTTTTTTCAGGGTCTCACTGCTTTTCCGGCATCCAGAGTCACACCCGATTTTATTGTGGATACAAAGAAACTTTAGATGCTCTGCATCCTGTGTTCTGTACATGAAGGTTCCAAACAGAGAATATTTCCTGGTTGGACAAAACAGGTTAGTCATGATTCATAGCAGCATTCGAAAAACCTCATCAAAGTCCATTTAATTTGTGAATGTAAAAACAAATGATTAAAAACTGCAACATTTGAGGTGTGAAAACTCTAGGTGTGAAAACTAACAAAGATTTTTATAAAATATTCTTCACAGTGATGAGGTGGAGGACTGGTTTAATGCCATATTTAAGGCTCTGAACACACTGCCCAACTCAGAGGTACTGTCCAGAGAAATGAAGGAAAAAAACCTGACATGAAGCATACTTTTCTTTGAAGAAAAATCATTTTAACTGAAAATATACAACCTACAGACTGCTAATTTGAATTGATTTCTTTTTTAATAGGAATTCAGGAAAAGTAGGTCAATATCTGAGCCTTTGTATGTTTATCATGATGCAAAATGGTCTGAAAACCAAGAACAGGTGAGACACCACTAACAGGATCATACTAATGCTTGAACTAATGGCAATTTGTCTCCATTATAGAAAAAGGAAAACACTAAATGTCCCACTTCCCTTAATTCTAGCTGCCATATTACAGATTAAACTGTAACTCACGGCTTGTCTATCGTGAGGTGCCGGGCCAAACTGATAAAACTGTTTGTAATCTGCTTTATATTCAGTTCCATTCTCCAAAAAAACTCTTTTGAACAGACAATCGAACATCATTAATATTGTACTAAATGATCAGCCATCACATTAAAACCACTGATAGGTGATGTAAATAACACTGATTATCTTCTTACAATGGTAGTCAAGGATATATGATATATTAAGGATAAATGATATATTAGGCACCAACTGTACAGTCAGTTCTCAAAGTTGATGTGGTGAAAGTAGGAAAAATGGGCAAAGCTCTGGGGAATGGGAAACCTTCTGGCATTCAACTGAATGTTAAACATACCTCCTACAAAACAGTGTTACAGACCGAGTATCTCCCTTCACAGCAACAGTATCACCTAAAGGCAGTGGCCACTTCCAGCAGGATAATGCACTTAGAAAAAAATGCTTAGAAATTATTAGAAACTCAACAAAGAGTTGACAAAGACTCAAAGTTCGTCAAATCTTAATCAGAATGAGCATCTGTGGATGTTTTATCCTGGACAAAAAAAGTCAGATCCATGGAGGCCCCACCTCACAACTTACAGGACACAGGAATAATAAAACAAGGAATAGGATTTTTTTTTTACCCATCATAGCTTAACATGACTTGAATGTCCATGCCTTTATGGGTCAGAGCTGTTTTAGCAGCACAATATTAGGCAGGTGGTTTTAATGTTATGGCTCATCAGTGTGTACATGTAAGCCTTCTACGAAAGCAGTGGTTTGTAAGCTCTGTAAGTCAATAAACCAATATAAGGAAGCTTTCTGTGTGTTTTAATGTTATACACACACTATTTAAAATAGGTCTTAGATTAGAGATCCTAGGACAGCTCTATTTTAATTCACTTAACAGAGATCAGCAATAACAAGGCTGTAAGTACAAAGCGTTATGTAATGTTATGGACAAATACTATTTCAACATATTTATTATGAAAGCATCAAGTAACATATTGTTATTAATAAACCTAATGTGATAGACATGACCTCAAGTTCAGCATAGCTTGAAAAATAATTTGTCAATCATTTTTGGGTTTCTGGTATATGGGTCTCTCCCCCTTGTTGTGTGAAAAGAAGTGCACAGACTTTATTAGATGGAATTAAATTCATGTTAACACCTAGTTAAATTACCACATGAAGCACATCATATAATGTAGTACATATATATTAATGGGAATTTTATTCACATTTTCTTGATGGACATGTTGCTTCTCCTAACAGAAAGAACCTGATCCAGTTGCTTCATCTCTTCCAATAAGACAGTCTGCCCCCGAGTCCTTCAACTCGCTATACTCTCACTATGATTATCCCAAGAATTACATGATGACAATATCACAAGTAGGTTCTCACTTCACCTAAACACACACACACACACTCATAAATGCCTAGAACATTAACATAAAATCATTATTTACACAAAATCACAAAATCATTAAGATTTTTTGTAAAGCCTCAGGAAAGTGAAGACACTGATGAAGATGAAGAAGATGAAATAAACATAAACAAAGAAAGTGAAACAAAAGGAAACATCAGCTACTACATGGACATGGGAAGTGTGTAAGTTCCTTTCTTTCCTTTTCTGGGGAAAAAATAATAATTAATTCTTCTATTATAATCATAAACAAAAAAGCAAAAATTCCATATGAAGTAAAGCCTAATGTGATGTACTGCTGTGAGAAAGAATCAACACTGGAGTGGTATAATGCAAATTTATTTGTTTCTAATAATCCTTAAAAGTTTTATTCCTCTTAAACCACTGCATTTACCTAAAGATTATATTTTTTATTTTTTAAAAGAGCAACACATCATACTTTTTATCCATTTCATCTGTAAATAAAAAAAAACAAGCTAGATACTATATTATAACTATATATTTTAAAAATGTTATAGAGAGGTTTTCTGCCAATTTGAACAATAAACAGTGCTGTGGTTTAAAAGCAAATAAAATGTTTAGCTATTTAACCAGTTTTTATTATTTATACCAATATAATATCTATACTCATCCTAAAGGTAAGTGCTGTGAGTGTATTTAATGTGAATCTGAATTGAAAAACTACATGTCCACATGTTTTCACATCCACACACAGGACAGAGGTACTGAGAGGGGCTCAGGATGAAGAATCTTTGTTTCCTCAGACAGAGTAAGTGGTGATCTTTTTGTGATTGAGTGTGATTTTTTTTTAGATGAATCTTAAAAAGCTCTTCCTTGTTCTATAAGTACCTTTTGCTTAACAACTTGAAACTCATTCTTGTTTATCAGAGGTCATCATAGCTAAACCATTGCCGTGTTGTGTTTAAAGATGGAGTAGTTAACGAAACTTGTTGAACAAGTCTGAGAGTTGGTGTTAAATGACGAAAACCTGGCAATGAACTTACATCCTCATACCTAAAATGTATGCCATTGTTCGCTGGGTCTGTTTTTTATTTTAAGGATTTTTTTTGTAGATTTTACTAAAAAAGAAATTTTAAGAGAATTTTTTTTAAGAAAAAGTTTTATAAGAATGGGTTATGTCAAAGGTAAAAAAAAGAAAATGGGATGAAAATAAATTTTGTTGATGTTAAATTTAGGTTAAATATTATGTAGTATATTTTATGTTTTTTCATTAATAAGCGGCATACAATGACAAGGAAAATTTAAATAAAAAATAATAAATAAAAAGTTCTCTTTATTTACATTTTATTTGAATCGAGTTTTTCTCAGTAGACACCATCACAAAGCAACTTTACTGAAGTTCTTGATGTTAATTTAACTCCCTAATGGGCAAGCCTGCGGCAAGGTTGATAAGAAAATCACCCTGAGACAACATGTACAAGAAACCTTGAGAAGAACCAGACTCTAAACTGAACACATCCTCTTTAGGATGGTGTAGATAATAAATCATAATTCTTCCACAAATGTATACTATAAGTGTATTAAAAGGATGTTTAATCTGAGCACCACACTCTTTATGATACCAATTTGTATGTACAATTAGAATCCACTGAAGAACTGGTGAGAGTTTGGTACAAATCTTTAGAGGATTAATGTAGGATTTTCCAAAGCAAGTGGAAAGGGATACTAAAGCCTGGTCAGTAGTAGTTAATAAAAGGTTTACATCACAATTTCCGTGTTGTCAGTCGAACTGAGGGCATGAAGCCTTTATTATCACCACACAAACGTTAAAGCACAGTGGAGCAGTTTTCTTCACATATCTCAGCTGAGGAAGTTGGGGTCAGAGCGCAGGGGCCCCTGGAGCATGGAGGGTTAAGGGCCTTGCTTAGTTGCCCAACAATGGAGTAAGGTTGTGCTGGGGCCTTAACCACTCCAACCACCAGTTCTGGTCCCACATTGTTGCTTACATACATGAAAGAAGAAAGACTCCCCCACCTCCTAAAGTCCAGTTAACCGTGCAAGATGATTCACACTAGTCTAGACTGAATAATTGCAATGTCATGATAGTTCTTTTAAAGAACTGTAATTTTATAACATAACATCTTATGTTTTATAATTTGATGTATTTCTTAAGGTTTTGAATTTTAAATCTTCCTGTTATAATTTAAAAATAAAACACCAGTCTAATTAGTAACGAAGGAAAATGTTTTGTTTTGAAGTCTGGAGGGAAGTAATGTTTTGGAGAACTCGATCCTCCAGACTGGCAATAAGGGCACTGGCTCCACTGCTCTGATCAGCCAGATTTCACCAGCAAGGTGAGCAAAATGCAAATGTAGAATGTAGTGTAGAATGTGACTTGGTTTCAGATGACACAATGTCTTTTAATGCTAAATATGTGCATACCTCAGTGAAATGGGCATTCCTGTGGAGAAGGACATTTTTGTTAGTCATGATGAGCTGAAAAACCGTGTGATCCTCTCAGAGGAAGGGGGTAAAGTATGGTACGTTATTTCTTTTTCCACACAGCATTTTGATTATACTTAAGGATCATTGATTTATCTTGATTATGATTCACAGACTCAAGTTATAAACTCCAAATCTTTAGTTGTTAATGGTATGTTGTCTGTTCCTCGGCAGTGTGTCCAACTGGAAGCATACGCAGTCCTCTGATCTGTTCCATGAGGGTGACCAAATCCTAGCTATTAATGACCTCCTTACAAACAGTCTGGGGGAGCTGCAAACTTATCTAAGGAGGCTTACTAAAGACCGGGTAAGAATGCATGTCGGATTAGGGAAGTTTTTTTTTTTTAAGATTTCTTGTTACTGGAAGTGTGCTGAACTTCATAAATCTCTCTTGCAGGTAAAATTGACTATCCTAAGACAGGCAGGGTCCCAACCGTTAAGTGGATGTTGCATGTAATGTGCTCTGATTCTGTGCATCTCCCAGCACTGTTCATTTGAAATACAGACGTGTGTTGGATATGATGATCAGGCATCCTTACTCTCTGTGCCTTTGAGCAAGCAGCAGTGTTATGTCTGGGTCAGCTTTACAGTGCGTATCAAGAGAATATGTTCCGAATGATTCAAGATAAGTCTGGTCTAGGATGACTGTTAAGTTGAAATCTTTGCTCTGATGAAGAAATGAAAAGACTCCAGCTATCCAAGAGTGTATTACACTGCACTTCTCTGCCTTTGGGAGAACTACATCATGAAGCTCTCTAGTGTTTCAAATGGGCAGAAAAGAAAAATTTAGATTGCACTGAAAGTGAAGCCACTTAACAGACTTTCTGAATGTTGTTCTATTATTTTTCCTTCAGTACTTGATCATTTTTCTGACTTACAAATGTACATTAAAAAATGATTACTTTCATAGATGTATTGGAGATGCACAGGATATAATATTCTGACATGCTGTTTATATTCCTAAATTTTATTCCTGTATTTAAACAACTGTATAATTGGTGTGGTATATTCTAAATAATTGCTGTTTATTTCATATACAAGTCAAAAAAAAGTTTGACTAATTATGATTACCCTGGGCTTACACAATCCCAACCTACAAAGAAATTTTGGAGTCTCAGTGAACTCAGGCTGAACATACACTTAATATATTAGGAACATTATAGTAATACTCGGTAGGGCCTGACTTTGCTCTCAAAACAGCCTCAATAATTGATAGCATAGATTCCACAAAACATTCTCTAGAGATTCTGCGCCATGTTTAAATGACTGCATTATATAATTGTTGCAGATTTATCAAGTCACGGTCATGACAGCCCATTCTACCACATATCGAAGGAGTTCTACTGGATTTAGAGCAGGTGACTGGGAAGGCTACTTAAGAACACTGAGCTCGTTGTCATGATCGTGAATGCAGTTTGAGACCTTTGCTGCTTTGTAACATGGTGTGTTATCATCCTGGAAGTAGCCATTAGAAGATGGTAAATTGTCCATGAAGGAATGCACATGATAAGTAATGATACACAAACAGGCTGTAGCACTTCCACCTCAGCAGACAACAAGGTTCATCAGACCACTACATTTTTCCAGTTTTCAACTGTCCATTGTTTGTGGTCCTCTGCTGTTGTAGCCCATCTGCCTCAAGGGTCACTTTGTTCTGAAATGTTTTTCTGCTCACAATTGTACAGAACGGTTATCTGAGTTACTGTAATCTTTCTGTCAAGTCAGACCAGTCTAGCAAACCTCCACTGACCTCTCTCATCAACATCTTTATTGCACCATTCTGAATAAAGTCTGTTAAGCGTGAGAAAATCCCAGATGATCAGCAGTTATAGAAATACTCAAACCAGCCCACCTGACATCTTCCAGCCAATGACCCAGAGCTATTATTAGGTAAGTGCATGAATGAGTAGGTATACAGGTATTCCTAATAAAGTGTTTGGTGAATGTTCAATACACCAAGAAAGGTGTAGAGACCATATTTTACAGACAATGTGTGTTTGTCATGTCAACACGACCTTTAGGTTCTGGCTGCATTAACAATTGTTTTCAATTTACATATAAAATCAATGGCAAGTTTCACTGAAAACACAAAAAATTGAGCAAAAAAAAAAGAGAATTGTGTAGTAGGGTTTTAAAAAGACTTGAGCATTATTTAAAAGATTTATTTGCAAATATCTCCATATTAAAAACTTTTTTCTTTTTTTTTTTTTTTTAAATTAAAACATTCCTAGGCATTAGGTAGTTATGACAGGAAATGCACTGGAACAGATTCAGCGAGAAGGCTTGGATCATTCATTATTAATTTGATATAATATTCATATTAAGACAAAACAATGACCTTTGTTTCTGCACTGAAAATTGTAAAATAATGATTCAAGAATTTCCTCTGCATCTCTTTGAATGAGAAGAGATTATGCTTAGAACCAGGCATGTATCTGGGATCTGAATACACATTTTGACTACTTGGTCAAATGCTGAAATGTGTTGAGGCACTGGTCAGTCACTGTCTTGTACAGGGGCGGTTACTCGTTGGTACAGCATTTAGAGTTTTAACCTCAGCTTGCCACTCGCTGAAACAACTGTTCATGGCCTTCCTGCTGTTCCAATTGCCCACGTTCACTGTGGGTATGATCTTTAATGGCCGCAACCACTGCACAAAGCGCTTCAGCTCCAGGTAGCTACTATGTTCGCTGTATGGAATACCTGAAATAGACAAACCATGATTAGACTGAAACCCACACAATCCTATAAAACCTCAAACAAACAAAAACAAAAAGACTAAAAATGTGTGCCAAAATCAAGCTGGATATATAATATGACTAATCATTTGAAAGAAAGCAAAGCAGACAGTCTACTGTAGGTCACCCAGTTATGTCTGGTTTCAGGTTGGGAATGTAGATATCACCTGAGAAGAACCTATGAAGTAAGAACGTACATTTGCTTGTGGCAGCCTGAGATGTGAAAATTAAAACCCCAGATTGAAAAACAGTAAGCATTCATGGCTCTATGACAAAGTGGAGGACCACCAGGGTGGTTTCCTTCTAGAACTAATGCCAATTTCCTGTGTGCTTATTTCCTTGCTGAGCTAATAGCAAAGTCACACTCATTCTCACAGTCCACTCGATTGAGCCAGATTATCAGTCTATCCCTCGCTTATTCATAGCATCTTGGTTACATTTGTAACCTACCATTCTACTTCCTTACATTCCAGATCTTTGAGGCAGTTTCCTTATGTAACTAGTGGAGACTGCATAGAAGTCGTCAGAAGATTTCCTGACACATTATGGACAGTTGTTCCAGTTAGTGTTTGAACCTTTTTTCTATAGTGAACAATGACCAGTGTTGATTTGCTCCCTCTAGTGACAGGATGCTGATCATTATTGAGGGTTAGCGTCACAAAAGTCCTTGGAATACTTGAGTGCTGATAGTGGTTCTATTGAGCATACAAGTCACTCAAGCACTAATACTGATCTCTACTGAGAAGTCTCATCAATAAAGTATTGTACAGTATTGAGTGATTATCTCTCAATCCACATTACTGAAGCCCACTGAGGACAGGAATCATTTAAGGTACAGCCAATGACATCTATTGAAACTGAGAAAATTACTCACACAATTATGTTGATCTTAGCTGAGGCCAAAGCCCCATTATCTATGCTCTACTGAGGAGGAAGTCATTTAAATGAACTGATGCTGTTTTATACAAAGAATGAGAATGATTCAGGGTCAGATAAAACAGAACACACGTAATGAAGGTAGAATGCGAGTTCTCTTGTGTTGCTTTATAAATGAAGTCACCGACACTGCTCTTAGTGTCACCCAGGAGGTGACATGGCACATGCCGAACAGCATTTAATGAAAAGAGGCATCGCTTGGCATACATTCAAGTATGTGTGCACAATCACATCCTTTAACCAACATGCTAAATGGTCTTTAAACACTGTGGCCCTTTTATAGCACTCCACACAAAGCATACAAACAGCTGGGAAATGACCCACAGTCGCATCTTCAAGAGAAGACAGGGTGATGGGTTTATTAATATAGCGCAGCATCATTATCTCTGGCAGTACTTTGGGTTCAGGCACAGCGTGAGACCTTTTCACTTTGCCAAAAAAATACATTTCTCTTAAACATAAGCCACTCTACATATGTGTCACATGGATTCATGCTGTTGGTGCCAAGTTCTGACCCTACCATCTGTGTGCCTGAGCAGAAAAAGATTCATCAGTCTTCTGCTATTGTAGACCATGCATCTCGAGGTTCATTGTGTTGTGCATTCTAATATTTTAGTCATACAGAGGTTCTCATTTAATGCAGCCTTTCTGTCACTCGAACCAGCCTGGTCATTCTGCAGAAACTCTCATCTGCAAGACAATTACATGGGTCTTTTCCATTGTTTTTAACACAGAGTGTCTCTGATCCCTAATAAACATGTCACTACTCTGGGCTTCACTCCCAGGAGACAGACTAGTCGGATGGGTAATGAGCATAACGGGCCAGTCAATACCATCAATAGCAGGAAGAAATATGGTCCGCGAGACATGTGTAGGGGTTTACTGGAAATGTTTCAGCTCTACCCGACGCAGCCTTCAATCTGAGAATAATGACATTCTGATATCAAACTTGTTTTACTGATCACACTGGAACACTCCATTACTCATAAGGAAATAGCTGTGTTGTAAGAAATTAGTACCAAAACTCCAAAACACATCTACAGCTGATTCTGAACACAAGCCATGCAGTTTAGTGACCAGAAGTAATCCATCCAATCAGATAACTTGCAAAAAAAACCACTGTACTTTTCAATTTAATCAGTCTTAAGTTTGTATCGAGTTCTAAATAAGTTTCTGCTGCTATTAATACCCCTTTATAAAGCCTTCCCATTGTTTTTGCAAGGACACACTGCCTCAAAAACACTACAGGTCAAAGGTTTTAACATGGAGCAGCTACACTGAAATTCATTGCCCACCTGAAAACCTGTATTCAGGAAGATCTATGTGATCATGAGCTTAGTAAGCAAGGACACTGAAGCTTTGAAAGATAAATGGCATACCATAAATACTGATGTTGTCTTTGACTTGAGGCTGTATATTCTCCACACCCACTTCCTGAGCAAAGGTCCAACCTGTGGGCTTGAATGCCACCAGCTGGTCATATGTACTAGAAAACCGGTTCAAGTATGCTTTTAAATTCTGTAAAAAGACATTAAAAAGATGTAAAAATAAAACCTATAGCACTGCAGTTCCTGAGAAACCTCACAGTGATTAGAGTAACAGCATTAAATGCATTTTTACTACTTGGTTTACTTCTACTTAATACACTTCAGTAAAAATGTGCATAACATTCATGTTTGTTAATTAACTGAATGTTTATAAAAGTTTTATTTATACCTAACAGCATTAAATCAACATTAACAATGAGCCTTAACGAACACAATATAACCACGGCAGATTCTAGCAGAAATGCCTCCCCCCCCACCTACAATAAATAACCCCTTAATAAGCTTGTGGTAGTTAGTGTTCTTTACTTTTAGCCAGTGCACCTCACTGAGAGATTTACAGCCTTATTCCATCAATTGTATACTAAATCATTATATTTCATAAACCCCAAAACAAATGGTATATAACAAAGTATAGTTTTTTTTCCACACTGTTAACTCTAGAGAAAAAATATGAACACATTCTAGCATATTTTGTTTCTTATCTATCAGGGTCATGACAGCATTACATTTTTTTTCTTAAAACGAGTCGAGTCAACACTTGCGTCAGCATTTATGTGAAAACTGACCCTCAGTAGATTTGGATACTGGAGCACAGCTCTTTATATAATCTGGTACAGAATGTCAGTGTTATAAAATGTCAGAATGCATCTGTGCAATGTTGCAGTGTTCACACTTTCTAATTGACCAATCACAGCACATGACTATTTTAGAGATTTAATAATAATAATAATAAATTTGTTATTAAACAATTTGACTATTAAATCTCAGACAGACTGCAGCTCACCTTGAAATTGAGCTGCATCATGGGAAGAACATGGATCTGAGATTCTTTCATGTTTGTGGTGATGCACTGGTTGATATGTTCTGACTCTAGACAGCACATGGTCTTATAACGATCTTTGGACATATAGACCATAGAACCCAGCACCTGAGAAATGGCTGGAGGAGAGGAAACAAACAGAAATGCAAAGTTTAACACAATCTTGCACAAATTCAGTTAAGCTATGGTAAAGTAAGACTGGTCACAGGAGGACACTAAAAGTACAGAGCTCCCAGCAAGAGTTCAAAATAGGAAATAGGCTCGTAGACAGGAAAAAAAAAAAAAAAAAAGTTGGACAAGATGAAATTCATCTCAAGCCAAGGACACATCAGGAGAGAAAGAATTATCTTTGACATTTCCCTTTAATCCTTCCGTTACACTGCCACGTCAGTTAATCAGCGCAGATGCTGTGCTCACTAAAGAGGATTCTTTTCTTTCCTGACAACTGCCGAGAAGGTATGAAAGCAGTGGCCGAGTACAACAACAGCAAAAAGACGTCACTCACCCAAGAACACCTTCTCCTTTCCCACAGAATAGGAGCCACACACAACCAGCGTGCGAGGGTTGAGCGTGACCAGCTCGAAGGCGGTGTTAGCAGCAAATGTGATCACTTCCTGCTGTGTTGGAAATGTATATTCTGGACTGCAGTACCTATGCCAAAAAAAAAGAAAAAAAGATTAATACTCATTATAGAGCCACAATGAGCTTCAGTTTGAAAGCGAATTACCAACATGTGGCTTATTGGTTTAACTGTCTCATCAGTATCGGATCAGTATCCGGTTCAGGTGTTGACAGTCACTCAGATCTTTATGGGATCACATCAATAATGGGATTAGTGCATTCCTACTAATGAAGGTGCTTGTGATTCAAAACACAGCAGTGGCCTTCAGCTCATATCACTACTAAATATCCTGTACCACCCAGTGAGGCTCGCACGCTCTTAAACTGTATAAACCAACAGGGCCCAAGACCTCAAACTGTCTCAGTTGGTTCATCACGCAGAGAGCCGAACAGATGTTCTGCAAGCTGCATTTGGCCAAAGTACTCACGTCGTGTCCAGATAAACTGTCTGAATCCTGACGCTCTGCAACTCTGGGTAGCGCTCCATGGACGGATGTGCCCGGAAGTCGCCTGTGTGGAGCACAGTCTGACCATCTGGCAGCAGCAACAGCAGCATGGCCGACCCTGGACAGCTGGACAAAAAAAAAAAAGAAATGAATGACATTCCTGGCACAGATTCAGTCACAGACCAGAGCTCAGGTAAACCTAATCACATAAAAAGTAACTGAAGGAAAACAAAAGTATTAAAACTCACTGATTGGCATCTAGCAGGATAACCTTCACACCATCGACTACTCGTTCCTCGTTCATGGGGAGAATATGGATATACTGCTCATCCACATGTAGTTTAGTCTTCACCAGGTTGCCTGTTATCTACAATGACAAACCAGTCAAATTCACCCATGTGTGACCTTTCAGAGACAAAACATCACTGTAAAACTCATTACTACTCAGGGGAATAATGGGGGGGATGATAAATGATAAAGCCACAATTACTGAGCCAAGACAAGTGCTCTATCGACATCCAATTAATCTTTTGCATTTCTCCTGTACTCAAAGGAAAGGACCTCAGCAAAAAAGTGTAAATCGCTTCAAGAATATTGCTTAAGTCTTTGAAAATGAGCATTGCATTCTTCCACATGGACAGTCTGCAGTTATTTATACTTTGACAGATATGCTTACTTTATTGCAATAGATAGGAAAAGTTGAGGTTTTCTTCAGTCCTTCGTAGTGATCCGAGTGAAAGTGTGTGAGGAAGTAGGCTGTGATGCCTTTGATATTCCCGTACTGAAAAGCGTCCACAGCAAAGCTCGTTCCTGAGGAAAAACAACCAAATTAAAATCATTAGCAGAATGGCAACAGACTCTACTCGGCATATACCTCATTAGCACAACATATGCAGTCTAGTCAGCAAAAATGTACATCACACATGGGTCAATTTCTGAATGTGGTCCAACAGAAGACTTTCATCCTCCCTCTATACTCAAGTTAACATACTCAGCATCAATCCAGTGACCTTCACGTTAAAAAGTAGTGTCAAAAGATGCCACTCAACCACTGTTGGGCCCTTGAGCAAATATGCAAATATTTGCAAACTGCTTAAACATATATCTACATTTCAATCTCCTCCTCATCCTTAATAGTGCTCAAATTACACTGAAACGTAATTTAAATGCAACATTAGTCTTCAAATTAGGGGTGGTGGATATGATGACAAGACTTTTCCATGATACGCAATATGCATCATAATATAAAGTTTTGCTAATAAACTGCAAGCAAGAGTGATTCAGCAATTTTGTTAAAAGGATGTCTAAATAAATTGATACTGCATATGAGGTAAAATGGAGTCTGTAACATCATCTGCTTTGGAATTAAGAGTTTGTAATTGTTAGTTTTCTTTAAAAAAAAGCTCATACAATTTCAAAAAAGTGTACTGTAAGATAATTTAACACAATATATAAAATGATATATTGCCTAGCTCTACTAACTGCACTGTTGGATTGCATCCTCATTCAAAGTTTTACTGGATAGAAGCGCCTGCCAAATCTATCAGTGGAAATATAAATTTTATTTCGTCGTTGTTCACACAAGATGAAATATTAGGAAGCTAAAGGACACACACACCACAGCATGACACCATTCCGAGGATATGAGGTTATATTAAAAAAAAAAAAGTTTTTCTTAAAGAAAAGAGATTTTTCATTCAAGACATGAAAGGAATAGATAATGTATGCAAGTCAAAACAAATAAACATTAACAATGCAACCTACCAGGGATTTTCTTGTAGAACGGGCATCGTTTGGGCACTTCTGCTACTCCATCTGTCGCTGTTGTTCTGTTCCACCTCTTCCTCCCCCATGCCCTCGCTCCTCGCTTGCCTTCTGCTTGCGTAGGCTGAGCAACTCCTTCTTCTGCTTCTTCCTTTATTGCGGTCACTTCAGAGACTGCCTTGTTCTTCCTCCGTCTATTCTGCCGCTCTGCAGACCCCGAACTCTTTCCTGAAACAGAGCTCACCTGGAATTTCTCTTCCACAGTTGTGCTAACTTCCTCTTTGATTTCTTTCAAAGGCTTCAGTCCAAAAAAGACTCCAATATCAGTTTGCTTTAACCCAGATGTTCCTGCTTTGGTCTTGGCTTTTTTAGGGGTCGTGGAAGACGTTTGTTTCCTAGTGGCCGGGAGTGTTTGAGTGGAAAGCATTTCCTGAGTCAAAGAATCAGACTTTATATCAACACAAGTAGAATCGATACTGTTGAACTGTGCAGTGTTTGATATGCTTTGACGAAGACGTTCCAGGACCAGACTTTGAGGAGACTGTAATGGAGGATTATCTTCCTTCCTGTCTTTTATTTCATGAATGTCTTTTGAGTGTCTAAAAGGAGAACTGGACTGATGAGGGCTATCAGTAGGGCCTGCACAGCTGGAACCCGTCAAATGTTTATGTGACTCTAATGACTCTAATTGGTCACAGGTGGACAGAGACTCCTTAATGACAGGATCTTCTTGGCTTACTGACGTTTCATACTTATCTAAGACATCAGCAAAAAGCTCATCATCACTCAGTGCACTATCACTAAACAATATCAGTGAATCAGAATTGTCATCTTTCCCTTTCGCATCCTCTAACGCTGTACTGTGAAACAGTTTTTTCTTTATCTGCTTCCCTTTGGTTTCAGCAGGGAGCTCAGAAAGAGGAGAGTAGGAGATATAATCATCATCATCTAAAGTACATGGTTCCTCATTTACTTCCCTGGTCTGAACATCATGGCTTACATTTTCTGCTTTCACTGGGGTTGACATCCTAATTTTAGCTTCCTGAGTTGATGCATGAGATCTAGGTCCTTTGGTAGAAGGGGACCAGCCTTTCTTTTTCTTAATATCCTCAGGCCCTGGCGAGCGCAAGAGCTGCAAGGCATTCGGGCGGACAGGAGTAGAAGATTCTCTGGCTCCTTGAGCAGGAAAGGCACTGTGGCTGGATGCAGTGGACAGATTGACAGCACTATCCACAAAGCTATCTTTACTATAAATAATGGCATCATTATTAATTGTCTTCTGCTCCAGATGGAATCTAGGCGTGTGGCCCAGTATTGAAGAAGCTGCCTCTGTGGCATTTAATGCTCGACTGTGAGCTAAAAGAGAGTGGCAGTACCTCTTGTAGTGGTTTGGAATGGAAGAGGAGCACTGTAGGCCATCTGGACATTCTGTATTTTTCAAAGACAAAATGTGAAAAATTATATAATTAAAGACCTACAATAAAGGATATCTATTATAAGTGGTATGAGCTGTCATAGATATATTTTAGTGTTTTTTTCTGCTTTAATACAATCATTGCAACTTAGGAAGGACTGTGAATTAGCTGATTAACAGAATCAGGTCTGTTGGGAAAACAGAAAACACTCAAATGGAACACTTAAGTCTAATGTTGTTATGAAGTTATTTCTTGGCATGAAGCCATACCTTCACTTGTTTCTCCAGGGTTCTCCAAGCATTCAGCAACATGCCACTGTGCTGTCTGGACGACCAAAATGGAAAATGGCATTTGACAGACAGGACAGTAACTGCTGGACTGAGGGTCTTGTTCTGATGATGACCCCTCGTCCACTTCGGCTGACTGTGAGCTGGACAATAGGGAGGATTTGGTCGTTGGTCCATCTGGCTTGGTGACTTGAACACATTCACTCCCTGTACACAGTTCAGTCGATGTCTTGGACTTAGTGTTCAATCTACTCCCTCTGCAGGCTTTCTTTGTCTTTTTCTTTGACTCGGCTTGCTTTGCCAACCTCGGTCGCTTTGACTCATCTTCACTAGATCTCGGAGTCTGGGCTTTTCTTTTAGTCTTCTTAAGAGATTTATATTCCCAAATATCACTTTCAGACTCGCTCTGTGACATCAGTATGAGTTTACTCTAATTACAGATAAGCGCTACACACAGGACCGAAGCGACATTTATTATAGAACCGTAAGACATTCTCGTTCAAAACCTTGGGATGTCGCAAATAAAGTTTATAATACACGGAATAACCGCTTCTTAATTGCCCTCTTTCATTACACACTTACCGCCAGTGCAGGAAAAATAAACAAACCGTACGTTAGCAATCGGCATTTTCGAGCAACGTACACTTTGCTTTCTAGAATAATTACACGTAAACTTTAATAAATAAATTCTGTCAATTATAACTATTATACTGACTCAGAAATAATCGCGAGATGTGCCAAGACAAAGAGTGAATCATTTTAATGACTTTAATGGCGAATGTGCTAATACGGATATAGTCCTCTAATGTTTGCTTACTTCCCCTGCTCTTGTAGGAAACATGGCGGCTCACAGCAGTTTGACGGCTCTGCTGCACATTCAGAGTCAGTTAGACTACACCCTGGAAGACGCTCCCACGCAAGTAGAGAAGGAAAATCTAGTCTATCAGTATTTACAAAAGCTGGACGAAAACGAAGATTTGAAGGTCCCTGATTTTGAAAAAGGTTATTATCAGCTAGCGAACTTTGTTTTGGGTGGAGCTTTTTGTTTTAGATTTGATGTCATATATATATAAGTGCTATGTTTTCGTTATATCTATCTATAATCATATCTATTCATCACAAGTAAACAAAGTGTGTGCATTATAGGAATTCTGTATTTTTTAGGGTATATGTTGGCTATTGCAATGCATTGTGGGATTTCATCAAGTTCTGGATATTTCCACAATGCTCTTGAACACATGTAATGCCCAGTTAGTGCACTATATAGTACAAGCTTCAGACAGATGACCTTTCAGAGTTCCAACTGGCTGAAATGACTTTGAAACAGTGACCACATGGTGAATATCTGCTTATTTCATAGCACAATAACAGACCAAATCTCTGGTGTACTGCAGGGCTGGAGTGGCTAAACACTGTGGGCCCTCTGTCTCTGCAAAGGGAATTATCAGGCAAAGTGGTGGTGCTGGACTTCTTCACCTACTGCTGCATCAACTGCATGCACATACTGCCTGATCTGCACCAACTGGAGCAGCGTCACTCTGTGAAAGGTACACGTACACACACACACACACACACACACACCCCTTCACTGTGTACACCGCCACTGTGTGCTTAGCCCCTGAGTGAAAGTTACCCTTCAATTTTTATGGTTAAGTCTCTGTAAGTCACACAATATTGTATTTCCACTCATCTGGGATGAAAATTGTCCTGCGTGCATACACTACATCATGCAGTTTTTTGGGATTATACATTAATGTAACCCTGAATGTTTTGGATGTTATCATATTATGTATACATTACAATTATACAGACAATACAAATGGAATAATCAAGTTTTAAAAGAAGCAGCACATCATTTTTTCCATGAGAATGTTGCAGTGGCAAAGAGTGGAGGCGCTGTTTCCTTCTAAACATTACCCATTAAGCTGTGGGAGGCAGTATTAGTTACATGCCTGGCTATTATAAGGCTCACTCGGATAAGTTATACAGCATGTAATTAATGGCATCACGAGAAATGTAAATGTCTGGATGCTATCTTACAATCTCTGTTGATACAATCTCTGTTAGGGTGATATGTTCAGATAAAGGTTATGGACAGTCATAACCAGACTTGCTCATTCTTCTAAAATTACAAGCCTCTGAAATTTCTGTGTATGAAGAAGGATGTAAATCACAAATCTGTGTAATAATGTGGATTCCTTGTAGTATATTTTTTACTCCCACTCCTGTACAGTAGAATAACTATATATATATATATATATATATATATATTGTGTGTGTATATATATATATATATATATATATATATATATATATATATATATATATATATATATATATATATATATATATATATTGTGTGTGTGTATATATATATATATATATATATATATATATATATATATATATAATTTTTTTTTTTTTTTTTGGAATTACCATTGCACAACAAGTACACTGCCCTATAAAACTGTCCTTTTATATTAATTATGACGTAAGGAAAGAGAGAAATCTGGTTCTTATTTTTTTCTACTGACCCCAGTTATCTCAGAGTTGCTCAGGGCTGTTCCTCCTCAGTTCATTCACTCTGAGCCCTGGATATGATGAGCTGTTAAATATTAGAGAGAGCAGTCATCATGCTTCAGCTCACTGTTCTGCTGGCACGTGGCTTATTATAGCAGCTCTGTGAAAGGTGCTATCAGCTCTAGCTGTCAGTGGTCTGTCATTACCCTCTTTGTAAGGAGGAAGTGGGCCAAGCCACACAGCCTTTATCCTGCTTACTGCCATATCTCAGAATTTACAGTGCATCGCTGGCACAGCTTTTGGTACATTCCGTTACAAGTGATCAGAACATGCCCATGCCCCTGCTGCCTCCTCCCTTTCCCTGTTTAACCAGCCCTTTTGTTGATCGGAAAACGGTTTCAATAATGCAACCCCAAGTTTGTTAATGAATCTCATATACATTGCTGTGCTCCACTGATGATTATAACAATATTTATTTTGATATTAGCTGGGAAGGCAAAATTTTACATATATTTCTTTTTTTTCATGTAGGAAAGGGAAAGAACCTAAAGAAACAGCTAAAGATTTTTCCCTCTATTCATTTTGTATTTCTTGTCTGCTGATACTTTAAGTAATATGCTAATGGGCCTTTAAAGCTGAACACTGAAATTAACATCTGTATGTTTTATATACAAGTGGCTGTATTTCACACCACGAGGACAGGGAATGAAAAAAAATGTCATTTCTTGTGATAGGAAGGAGCTGTTCTTCTGACATTTCACTTGAAGCGAGAGGGAACAGCTGAGAGAAATAAAATAAAGTTAATGTAAAGTAGGTCCTTGGTTGTAATAGGATGCCCGAGGGCTGCATAGGAGCTCAATAAAATATGTAGGTTTCCACTCATTGGTTTTGCTCTAACATTTTATACCACTCCATCAGAATTATTCAATATTTATAAATTTTATCATTATAAATGTATATAATTATAACTAATTATGAACTTCAGTGTTCATTGACTAAATCTCTGAGTTGGCTAATATATATATTTTTTTTAACATTTATCCGAAAAGTAGTTTCTCCTTTTCTGGAAAGTCTTTATTATTAAACATAATATTATTAAGTGTAGTGTTTTAAATTTGAGTGACAGTTCAGTGAACAGATTAGGATAAAACCAATTAATTAAGAATCCCTCTTAATCGCTGGCAAAGAAAGCACTTCCTGGCCATTTTTCTGGCTCTAAACCATAAACAGGTTTAGAATAAAAATAACCCTTAAATGCACAAAGACAAAAGCCATTTTAGAAGGCCGTCAAGCAAGGAAGCAATTTGACAGCTCAGACAAACAGGATGTTTTCATCCAAAGATTGAATACGACATCCATCAACACATCACACATCCATGCATTGTTTGATGAGAGTCCTCTATCCAGCCTTGAATATTTTTTTTATCTAAAAAGAACAAAAGCAATTTGTTGAGAAAACATCAAAGTAATCCCACAATATTTCACTTATCCCTGAATGAAACTTTTACTTTCAACACTTGGTCACTTAAAGACCTTTTCGAATATTTTGCAGACCCATATTTCTCCCTGGCTGCTTCCATATTTCATATATTAACCTCTCAGACCTACAGGCTTTCATGGGGGAAATCTCATTTCTTCTGCCTTCACCTACTTTAGTAAGAGTAGTGTACTTTGTTACAGGGGTCTGAATAGGCAATTGACAAAAACTTACATCTTATTTTCTTTAGAAATTGTAGCTTTTGGCTATTTGATAGTGATTGTGTTGTGCAGAATAGCAGCAGACACAGTACCTGTGTGTGTATATAGAGAAGGGTCGAGGAATGAGCTGTGTTTATAACATTTATAAGAGTTTTACCTGAGGACACACTGCAGTTATAAAGAGGAAGGTTTGATTGCCTGCTGTCTCCTATTCTTGTTCCAGGACCCCTGAGGAAATAGTTGGCCCCAGGTCAACAACAGGTTTACAATTTGGTTAGGTTATAATATGTTATAAAATACATTTATATTCTCACTTGCCTCTTTTCCTTTTCTTTCCTCTCTTCTCTTGTAGATGGCCTGGTTGTGGTAGGGGTTCACTCTGCTAAGTTTCCCAATGAGAAAGTTTTGCAGAACATTTGCAGCGCTGTGTTGAGGTACGGTATTACTCACCCAGTGGTAAACGACAGCGATGCTCGGCTGTGGCACGAGTTAGAAGTGTCCTGCTGGCCCACCTTGGTGATTCTGGGGCCCAGAGGAAACCTACTGTTCTCGCTGGTGGGTGAAGGACATCGAGAACGCCTCTTCCTGTTCACCGCTGGTGCTCTCAAGTACTATGGACAGCAGGGTTTGCTCAAAGACCATGCTGTGGAGAAAAAGCTCTACAAGGACACCTTACCACCTTCCATCCTGTCATTTCCAGGAAAAGTGGCAGTGGACCCTAAAAGCAAGAACCTGGCCATTGCAGATACAGGACACCACAGAGTTCTTGTGTTGTCAAGCACTGGACAAGTCTTGTACTGTGTAGGGGGTAAGAAGTGTTTCATCTCACTGATTCAACACCAACTTTGATGGAACTGATGTTTGAGAAAAGGCAGACAGAAACATGGTGTAATCTGTGTTTTCTTTATTATGGCAGGGCCTGAAAGTGGAAAGCGGGATGGAGATCTGTCTGAGGCACGGTTTAATTCTCCTCAAGGAATATTCATGAAAGGAGACAGTGTGTATGTGGCTGACACTGAGAATCACCTTATCAGGAAGGTAAATGGATCATGTGCTCTGCACTGCAGCTGTAGGCTTCGACCTACTTCCCTGACTTTATCAGATCAGTCCTGCTGAGTTGTACGTCTTTTTTCTGTTTCATCAGATTGACCTTTTAGAAAGAAGAGTTACAACTTTAGCTGGCATCGGCATCCAAGGCACAGATAAAGAGGGTGGAGCAATGGGACTCCAGCAGCCTATCAGCTCCCCCTGGGATATAGTCCTTGGCACAGCAGGTGAAGATTTTTCCCAAACATTCTCTTTGGAGAAATTGCTATATCTGTGGTTATTAAGGGTCTGAGCAAGAGAAAGAAGGATGACAGTTCATGTTCCAAGACTATCATATAGCCACTACTCTATTTGTAAATAGAATTCAATGTAAATAGAATAAAATGGGAACATTCTAGTCATCTATCCTTTCCCTTTGACACGCACTAAAAGGTTTATTAAATTTTATCTGATATTAAAAATCTGCCAGACCCCAGCTGTAGTGACGGATGTTTGAGATTTCTGTCCTCTGGAATCCCTTAGGACTCAAAGCTCAATTTGACAAAAACAAAACACCACACAGGTTCAGATTACGGTGCTCAGATGGTTAGTACACTCAAGGTCCCACCATATTACAGGCAAGGCCAGACATAACCAGACTGTGATTATATCAGTGGTGTTGAGATTGATTTATACATACCACATATCACAGGATGATTAGGGAAGTGAATAATCTATGATCATCCTGAAATTGGTTCACATTTTGCTTTAGAATTGGTCTGAATGTCCTGTAGTGCACAATTTTCCCCACTCTCTGCATAATGGCTTTTGAGACACTGGCTCAGAATCGAATCGGACATACCATGTATTTTAAAATCCAATCCACTGACATGTTTTTTGTCTTGAATGCTTGTTGTTTTTGACTGACACAACACAGCACAGATATCAGTGTTCAGCTGTATTGGTGCATCAATGCAGTCTCTATTAGTAATATGGATAAGAGTGATGTAATGTGTTTTAAATACTGACATTTATATTCATATAGCCTTCTGCAAATCGTCAGAATCTTCCATGGGTGATCAGTATTCTTATGTTTTGAAACAGAATGACATTTCATCAACGTCTTTAGAGTAGACAGTAAAGAAGGGGATTCAGTCTTATGCAGCTTTTTATTGCAGCCAAATTGTAGGCACGCTTGGTAGTTGATTGAAGATACATTTACACATACAGTGACCGAAGGCCAACCCTTTTAAGTGAGAGCTGATGACATGAGCAACTGGATGTGAGCGTGTCTAGCGATGTCTCAAAGTTTCTGCGATTGTGGAGTGATTTGGTGCGTTGCTTACAGGTGGGAGTGAAGACAGTAGAGCAGATATGATCCATGGCAAAGAGCATACACTTCTGCTCAGTGATCTCATATGATATGATGCAGATATACACTGTCGAATTTTATTCACAAACACTAAATCTCCCTCGAGAATATTTCATTTTAGCAGGAAGAAAACTCATATGTTGTCAGCTGGAATGCTAGTTGCAGATTAATGTTATTACTATGACAACCAGTAGAAGAAACTCCTACCATATACTCCAGAGTACAGTGACTGGTGTTTTGCAGTGGTGTGTGTGTGTGTGTGTGTGCGTGCGCGCACCCTTTCTGCGTAAGATTGAAGAACCCTGCAGTAAAGTGTGACCCACGGTTAGAAAGTGATTGGGTGTATTTTCTTTTAAAAGTCAAATGTTTCCATGGAGTTTATTCATCTTTTGCTTTATTGATTTCTTTTACTGCATCTGTCTTCTTACTTTTTTTTCTTCTTGAAGATAGGTGTGTTCGATTTCCCCTTACTAATTTACTTTCCTGTCTAAAAAAAGCTTTTGTTGTATGGGCAAGAGAGGTAGCAAATAAACTTGCTCACTACAGGCTCTAGCAATCAAGTGTGTTGATGCCTTATGAGGTGAGGATCACATGGTAAGTGGTCACATCGTTTAACTCCTGCTTACACCGCAAATAGCAGTCGTTCATGGCTGTCTGCTGAGATGCCTGACTTCAAGTGAAAGTTAGTTGTAGTCTCGCCTGGAGTTAAGGGACATAATCACCTGTCCCAGAGTAGGTTAAATCTGGAGGGTAAATGACCACGATTTAGATGATGAGATAATAAGCTACTATCACAATGCGCTTAATTTTGCTATGTAGTATAAAGAAATAGGACAAAAGCCTTAAACATGTCATTGGTCAGTTCATGTGAGGGGATCAAGAGACATTTTAAGGTAACAAAGAGGTCATTGGAACTCAGCCTGCTTCTTGCTTCCGTTGCTTTAATATTTCTTCTCCTTTGTGTAGCCTTTCCATGCACAAGAATTACAATCACTTAATCTTTTTCTCTCAGTATTACTCATGAAATTTAATGTCTCATATAAAGTCTGAGTTTATTATTCTGCCAGGAGCAATTTTATTCTATGTTATGATCTTTTTATTCATCCTATTCACCACAATGATGTCTCTCTATCAGTCCCATCTGCCTTCTAAGAACGGTCCCTTTTGAAGTTCTTGGAAGTTCTCTCTGTAGCTCTGGTTGTCGATACCATATTTGCCTTTTATGCTGCTTAGTGTGGTGTGTAGTCTGGTCGAGGTGGACCTTTGTGCTCACAGAATGGACTCTTGTTGTTTGGCGCAACCCACGAGTAAACAGCCAGGTCTGCTGGTTACTAGCAGCAGATATTAAGATGAATGAGTTGTCTGGGTTCTAAACATGATAAGATCAGAAATGCTTGTTGGTGACCGGCGGCAACTTCCTTGAGCAAACTGCCTGATTTATTTGGCTCGCATTTCATAGCACTGTGTCAGGCAACTACTCTCATGACCTGAAATGCAAGGTTTTTACTGCTTTTATTTGTGAGCTAGCTTTTTTTCCCCCTTAAGCAATTTAGAAATCCAGGAGACAACCACAATCTGTGATGCATGGGATCAGATGCCATTCCATAAATCTCAGGTCATTGTTGTGGAACGAGATGCGAATCTGAAACTGCATCTTATACTTTTAAAGTAGTAAGGAAGCTGTGGTCTTTTGTGTTTGTCATGCTGGTTTTTAATGAATACACAACGGATAAGAAGGATTTGCAGTTTTCTGTGATTGGGATGTGTTTGAGTTTGTGTCTTTGGCACTGTTCAGAGCACGTTCTTGGCCCCTATGGTGCTGGATCATGCGTTTCTTCTTTTAAGTCAGCTGCTTCTTCACTTTAGTCTGACCTCTAGGACACAGTGCTGCCCCAAGCATCTGTCCAACATTCTTTCGGTCCCTTTGCATGTCGACTGGTCATTTTGGACATTTTTTTCATTGCCAAATTTTTCCAATCAGTAATCAGACATGTTTATTGTGTACAGTGTGCTTCCTTCAGCCACCAGTCTGGTATAACCGCATGTTTGCTGTATGGTGTATACAGCAAAGTGCTGTATAAAACAGTGCTGTTGAACTCTCAATTCTGATTGGTCAGAATTTCTTTAACAGCAGCTTGGACAGTAGTGCCAGTTTTATGGCAGATTTGTGACACTCCCAAAAGTCTAATATGAAGGATGCTGAAAAGATTTAATATAAAATAGTTGATATTGTGAAGCTCTCTGTGTGTGAAGATGTTTCTTTATGGAAGGAGTCTCCAGTGCCAGCATATGGTGACAGTCAGAGGCAGTGCTGTTTTCTGCCATGGTTGTGTTTTCCAGATGGGGGATGTTGCACTTTCTCGGTTCTCAGTAGCTTAAAACGTTGCATATTTTTGGCTGGGGAGGCTGGAGCAAGAGCAGCTGGAAGGACAAGCTGGACAAGGAAGAACATTTTTTATATATATATATATATATATATATATATATATATATATATATATATATATATATATATATATATATATATATATATATATATATATATATATATAAATATTGTACACTATATTGCCAAAAGTTTTGTTATTTGGACGGCCCTCCAAACAAATAATTTAATTCAGGGGTTGGTCTTGGCCCCTTAGTTCAACTCTTAATGCTTCAGCATACCAAGACATTTTAGACAATTTCATGCTCCCAACATTGTGGGAACAGTTTGTTCCCACAAAGTTGGAACCTACCTGTTCCAACCTGACTGTACACCAGTGAACAAAGCAAGGTCCATAAAGACATGGATGATTTGAGTTTGGTTTAGAGGAACTTGACTGGCCTGCACAGAGTCCTGACTTCAATCCGATAGAACACCTTTAGGATGAATTAGAGCGGAGACTTCGAGCCAGACCCTCTCGTCCAGCATCAGTGCCTGACCTCACAAATGTGCTTCCCATAAATATACCCCTAAACCTTGTGGAAAGCCTTCCCAGGAGAGTTGAAGCTGTTATAGCTGCAAAGGGCGGGCCAAATCCATGTTACATTCATGTGCATATAAAGGCAGATGTCCCAAAACTTTTGACATGGTGTCTATAATGGGGGAAAAAAAACTGTCATAGTTTAATTAAAATAGCACTGATTTCATTTTTGTCTTGTGGTATAAAAGAACAAAACAGTTTGGGACATGAAAACAATCAGCTTTGGGGTGGTAATGGCATCACACCGCCTTAACCTGTTTTGTTCTTATTTTGCTATTTATTTTTGTTTGCACAGCCCTTGAATTGAGTGTGAAATGAATTAGTTATGCTGTTTGCACAAGGCTAATCTGGCAGCTATAAGCATTAATCTTGTATTCCAGTGCAAAACTAAAGAATCAAGCATGTCTTGCATAATTAGCTGCATTTAGGGTAAGTAGAAAATTGTCATTCCGTTTCAGTTCATGTGTAACTATTGCTTTAAGCAAAAATCTTAAAAGGCTTTTTGGATAGCCCGTGAGATTGAATTTAAATGATGTTTATACAGTATATTTTCATAATGTAGGTCTATGTAAAACCTCCTTTAATAATGATTAAGTGTTATTGCTCTTGTCATTTTATTTAATACCTACTGCTAAGTTTGAAGTTGATGGATTTCTACATTCAAGCTCTGGATTCATCATTTTTTCCACCGCCTGGATGTCTTGCATCCTTTCCTTGTACCTTTTCCAATTATTTTAAAAGCTGCATGTAGAAAGATTTCATCTCAGGCCATCGGTTCCTCTCTCAGCCGTTCTTTGCCATTAATGCATGTACTGGGCTTTGAGCCAGCTTTTGAGAAATTGTCTCAGATAAACAGCACCATTAGCTGGCTATTGTTAGACATCAGTGCAATAGCCCTCATTGTCCATTCCTCTCATAAAACACACACACACAGTGTGGTCCTGAACACAGACACTATTGAATAGGGTTTAGCTAAGGTCTAATTGGAGTGTGAGTGCTTTAGTGAATCACTGTACAGATTGAATGCTGTTTAGGTTGCAAAATTTTGGGATCTGAAAACACTCTTACTCTTGTGGTTTTTCTTTACCCAAGAGCTAATATTACTGTAGTAAGCACAGCCTGAATAACTGAACCCGCTTGTGTGTGCTGTTGTCCCTGTAAATACTCCCCAATTTTCGACAAGGACTTGATGGTCAGTTCTTGACTGATGGAGCCTAATGCTGTGTTTTAAGACTTTTAAAAGGTATACTTTAAAAAGAGTGATTTGTTTGAAATTCTCTAAAGAAGATCAATCAATCAACTCTCTAGACAAAAATAAGAGACAGTGGTTAATAGCTCTATTATGAGATAAGTATCAACTTAAGTGTGTGTGTGTGTGTGTGTGTGTGTGTGTGCGCGTGTATACACACGCATGTGTTATCACAGGTGGTACAAAGGATAACGTGTTGTGGATCGCAATGGCAGGGACACATCAAATCTGGGCTCTGTTCCTAGAGGATGGGAAGCTGCCCAAAGGAAGGTAAGCTGTTCCCTGTCGGTCGACATGGCCACACACACAAACACACACACACACACACACAGCACCAGTATGATGCCATACTCCAGGGTACAGTGTGCTGTTCTCTAAGCTGTGATTATTTTTTACTTGTGAATGAAGCTCATAAGTGCTAGTAAACATACACATTTGTTGATGATAATTTTGTGTTCTTATTTAGAAATTTTATTTATGTGATTTAGCAAATTAAATACACTGTGGCAAGAGGCAAAAGTTTGCATTCCCCCGATTTAATAATGATTTAAAAATGTACATCAATTTTATTATGGCAAAATGTTAAAAATGTGGGTGGTTCCTGTAATGAGAGCACAATTTAACATTATTAAAGAAAATTCGAGTTAGGAGGATCCAAAAGCTGTTCAGATGATGATATGAAAGTGGTTTAAAGTAGTAAGACAAAGGGTTGGGCTTAGATAGTACTTAGGTAGATAACAGAAGGTATTTTATACAGTAAGTGGTTATAGTTTAATTCTTTTCATCAAATGTCAGTATTATTTGTGGCTTGAAATGTTGATCTTTTCATGTTAAGAGTATACAGATTGTTGCACTTTTATATTACATTCTGTGAAGATTTTAAAAATGAATAAAGCTTGTTTTTGCACATGCACTGTAAATGAAACCTCTACAGTAATCTCTTAATTTTCTCCATATGTGATTGCAGGGAGTATAAAAAGGGCGAGTGTGTGCGCTTCGCAGGCAGTGGGAATGAGGAGAACAGGAATAACGCGTATCCTCATAAAGCCGGCCTGGCTCAGCCGTCGGGTCTGACCGCTGCTCCCGAAGAACCATGGAGCTGCCTTTTCATCGCAGACAGCGAGAGCAGCACAATCCGCAGCCTTTCTCTGAAAGATGGAGCTGTCAAACATGTCGTCGGAGGAGAGAGGGACCCCCTGGTGAGATTTATTTTCAGCTTTCAAAGCATTTCAGTATGATTCACTAAACAGTGTTTGGCAAAGTTTGTGTATCCTGATAAAATTCAAATTGAAACAATATCAGGAGCTCACAGTGCAGCTGCTGCAAAGGAAACACTCGTATCGGTGATTATTTAGAGCCACTTTCCTGTGAATGCAGCTTAAACGCTAGGATTGAACATAATTAGAAAAGGGATTGAAGTTTTGCTCCGGGCTGCTGAGCCGGCTGGTCAGATGAGAGCAGTGTGATCTCTTCGCCTGTCTTGTCTATTCGTTCCTTTCCCAATTCTAATCATCATTGCTTTATGCTCTCTGTCCTGCAGCACTTTGTGTTTTCCACTCAGAGAAAAAAGATTCACTTGTTCCCACTAATACAGAGGCAGTTAAAAAAAAAAAAGCACATACACAAAATAAAGATTTACATTTTTGTGGCTTCATGAATTAATTAAACAGTACAAGTAGAAGTATTGTAGCATGCTGGGTTAAATTTTGACAGGCAGGAATGCAAATTTTCCGGAGTGCTCTTTAACACAAAGACGTGTTTATTAAATGAGGCCAGGAGCAATCACGATCATGTACTGAGCTCAGACAACCTAGTGGAGAAAGTACTTCTTTCAATTCCATGCCAAAAATGAAGACATTTTCAGATCTGTGTAATTTCCCTCTCACAGTTTGTGTTTTCCTGAGAGTCAGAGGAGATCTGATTGCTCTGTTTGTTAGTCACATTCGAGTGTAATTGTTCTTTTCCTGCCTTGTTAGAGGACTTGATTGGCGAATTAGACGTGACTAGCTGTGACACCCGTGGAGTGAGGTGACAGAGCAAGCTTGATTCTAATTTACCATATTGTAAAGACACACTGCGGAATGAACTCAATGACCCACATTTGTCATGAGAGCATGAAATGATGTACAAATGAATCTCCGTGCGACTCCGCTGCTGTACGACAAAAAAAACGAGCAGCGAGTCAAGTGCAAACGATGAGCTGCTGCTGCGTGAAAACTGTCCGTTAGTCTCTTATTTGTACGTCATGTTCATACGGCTCACATTGATGTACGCTCACATACAGCTTATTTACAATTTATGCAGTCGTTGCAATAGTGAGCCGATAAAAGGAAAGCACGTGGAAGGCCAAAATGGCG
Source organism: Hemibagrus wyckioides (assembly GCF_019097595.1). Lineage (NCBI taxonomy): Eukaryota > Metazoa > Chordata > Actinopteri > Siluriformes > Bagridae > Hemibagrus > Hemibagrus wyckioides. The sequence continues at coordinate 13,999,731 of NC_080722.1, forward strand.
TCCTCCAAAACAGAGAGTGGGAAAAATTCATTTCACTAAAGCCAAGTTAGAGGTAATTTTGTTCACGGTTGCTGCAAATAAGAAGAAATGTAAGCTGTTTTATAAAGTCGTAATCAGGTAAATCAGCTCTATTTATATCTATATTATCGCTAGAAAAGATTTATATGAAGTCAGGGTTAGTTAATGCTTTAGTGATAAAGCTTTCTTCCAAAACAAATAAATCCTTATTTCTTATCAAATAAAACATAAGTCACATAAAAAAGTCACTTCTAAAAAATACCAAAATGAATAAAATCGAAATATTAACTTTTGAGTGTTTGTCCTGTACTCAGCTTTCAGGTCAGGCCTTTCTTGTCTTTGCTAGATAACCGCTGTTGCAAGTTTCTTGCGGAAGAATTTTTCTTAACCTGAGCTGTTTTCCAAACTGCCCCATGCACACTAAATAGTACACCTAATTCATAATGACATACACGATGTAGCGACTCATACTATTCAGTATGGTAGGAAGCGGTTAAAGATGCAGCCCAAGTATTTCTGACTTGCCGTAAATGTTGTTGTTGTTCTTCTTTCGTCTGCTCCCTGTTTGGGGTCGCATATTTGATTTGGCACAGGTTTTAACGCCGGATGCCCTCCCTGACGCAATCCTCCCATTTTATCCAGGCTTGGGACCGGCACTGAGAGTTAACTTTTCAGTGTGACTTGCTATAAATAAATGACTTAAAAATTCAAGAAGAAAAAAACGGCATCAGTCTTATATGGGACTCTCTCCCTCTCTCCTGCCCATCAGTGTGTAGCCAGACGTTTGTATCAAATTTAGGTGTGATGTTTGATATATTAGAGTTAAAGTATGATGTGTGCGTAAAAGTTTGTTCTGACATCCCTGACACAGCAGTGGCAATGAATTACCATGACAGGATTGTCAGGGTGACTCACAGCAGCTCAGGAACATCTTATAGATGAAGTATAAAATGATATCTAATTTTTCTCTCTTGACTAAATCATGTTTTTTTTTTTTCCCCATTTAATATTTTTAAAGAAAAACATATTCTGTGCACTGTAGCTTTATTGATTTAGCAATCTGAAGGACAGCAGGACGGCCCAGCAGTCTCAACTGGGTATGTGTTTCGATTTGTTTTAACAGAATCTCTTTGCTTTTGGAGATGTGGATGGAAAGGGAGTGGATGCTAAGCTTCAGCATCCTTTAGGAGTAGCCTGGGATGCCAGTAAAAGCCTGCTCTATGTAGCAGACTCCTACAACCACAAGGTATTTTTATATATATATATATATATATATATATATATATATATATATATATATATATATATATATATATATATATATATATATATATATATATAAATTTATTTATATTTAATTTTTTTTCACTGGATTTGTTCATATTTGTCATGCAGTGACTAGACACTCAGCCAAATTATAGTTATTATAAGCATGATTTCTCATTCCAGATCAAAGTTGTGGACCCTAAGACTAAGCAGTGCAGGGTGCTGGCAGGCACTGGGGAAGCGAGCGACACATTTGGCCCGAGCTTTGCAGAGACTAGTTTCAATGAGCCTGGGGGTCTCTGTGTGGCCGAGGGGGGCTCGTTGCTCTACATAGCAGACACCAACAACCATCGCATCAAAGTGCTGGACTTGGAGACCAAATCAGCGTCTGTGGTCAGTGTGTGTCTGTCTCATATGTCAAATCACTGATTATAACTGAACCCAGAATCCCTAACCCTTCTTTTTGTGTCTACCCGCTTTTTATTCCTTCAGCTCCCCATATCAGTGGTAGAAGTAGATTCTTTCATTGCAAACCCAGCTTCTACTGCTGTCATTGTGAAGGTTCCTAAGCTCCCAAAGTCAGCCCCAGTGCTCAGCATGGCTACGCTGCCAGTATCGACAGGGCAGGTCATTAATATCCACCTCAGCCTGACTCTGCCTGGTGGAACCAAATTGACCAAGGATGCCCCGAGCTTCTGGAGTCTCTCTGCTGAAGGTACTGAATTGATGACTGGGTTGAATTAGCAGGGAAGAAGGATTTGAAATTCATAGACATTTATCGACCACTTTAATAGGACACCAGAGTATTGTTACACCTGCTCATTCGTGCAGTTATTCAATCAGCCAGTAATGTGGCAGCAGTGCAGTGCATTGTGTAATCAAACAGATACAGGTCATGAGCTTCAGTTAATGTTCACATTAAACACCAGAATAGGGGAAAAAATGTGATCTCAGTGACTGATTATCATCATGTTTTCTGAATCACACACACGCTGCAGGCTCATTTCAATGAAACAATGGTGTGCATTAAACCAAGGCTGATGTTAGCTTGCTTGTGCAATAGGCACACAGAGACAGATGCTTCTCCTAAACTGACATATGAGGGAATGTAAATTGAAATGAAATGGTAAACTTTACGGTCCCACAGGAAGACATTTTTCTTTGCTATTCCAGTCATCTGCTTAATCAATATTGGCTCAAGAATAGCAGATGATAGCTCACTGATTAAAACCTCCAACGGCTCAGAAGCTGAATGCGGAAAAGTGGGTTTTTTCTTTCTTTCTATTTTTTCAATGCTATGACTTCTATGGAAGGTTTTTAAGTAATAATTTGCAATAAGAATAATAATAATAAATTCCATAGTGGAAATATAATAAGTATATTGAAATATATTGTATGTCATCATTGCAAACTTGGTCTTAAATAGTGTAAAAAAAAACCTAAAATTGTATAGTGTTTGCTTTGAGGACACTTAGATATTCTGTTCCTGAGATTTTTTTTCTCTGTAGTAAGTGCATCCTTAAGATAATGGATACTGTTGGATTGAAGCATTGAGAGACTTTTAAGAGACGGTTTGTTGGAGTGCTTTGTTCACACATTTTCACCAGGCTGCAGGGACCAGCCGGCCACACTGGGACCCAGGCCAAGGAAAAATTCACAATTCCTCTGCCATCCGGAATACACAAGCACATACTCGCTAGATCTCCCAGTACCTCTTCATATCCTCTCTCTCTCTCTCTCTCTCTCTCTCTCTCTCTCTCACACACGCACAAAGACAAAGAAAGAAGCCATGCAGCTATCAAAAGCAATATCGATCTAAGCTTAACTGTTACATACATATTTGTATAATTAATGCATGTCATTTGACTTATTTACAATAATTGCCTTACTCAGGTGCCTTTAGTTGGAATGGCAAAGGGCCCCAAAGGACCAACATTAGTGAGTGTCTGTAATAAGTTTTGTGCCAGCCGGAATCCGTATGGCTCTTGTTATTTGATGCAATTAAATGACTGAAATGACTGAATGAATTAAGTGCAGACTTCCTATTCTTACACTGTATTTTACCTGGGGAGAGAGTGGGGGTGTTTGAATCCCCTTCTGTATATTAAGTCTGGCTTGATTCCCTCCTGTGGTCCCATGTGAATATAAATTGGGTTTAGATGCTTCCCTAATTCAGTTTGATGCTTGTCTTACTAGCATGCCCTTGGTTCAAGGCTAGAAACAGACACACACACACACACGTGTGAATATGAGCACAGCTCTGACCCCCCTTTGGTCCGATCACATCAGTCAGTTTATAAAATGAAGGTGAGAGCACGGCTGTGTGCATACTGGGAGACGTAACCAGCTTGGAGAAATATTCCACTGCACGCACATACACACTCTACACTCTCAGTAGCCAGTCTTTAAAAGAATTGTCAGGCAGTAATTTTAGGATAATTGCTGTTGACTTGCGGCTCAGTTCAGTGTGTTCCTCTCCTCTCCAGGTAATGAATGGTTACTGCAAGGACATGCTGTGACAGGAAGCATTGCTGATCTCTCGCAGCCCCTCTCCATCACCTGCGCCATCCCGCCTCAACCACAGACCCCTGACCCCACGCTGACCCTCAATGCCTGGGTCTACTGTTGCCTGTCAGAGGGAGGAGCCTGCATGATGAAGGCTGTGTCATTCATACAGCCTCTGCAGATCGACTCCACTTGCAAAGACGGCACTGTCTCTGTGACTTTAGCACACGTCTTCTGAAACACACGCTTGCTTCTTCAGACTATCTACAGCACATTCAGTGTACACTGGCACCACTTGTAGCAAACAAATACTGTTACACATGCAAATGCTTACATAAAAGCTTACATGTTTACACACGTGTACTGTAAAGAATTGACAAACGTGGGTGTTTGTCCACTCGAACCGTACGACTAGAATAACACGGTTGCATATGTTAGATAATTAGCAGCTCCAGAACAAAGTGCCTTTTTTTCTCCCCTCAGAAGCGCATATTACCTAACTGCATCGGTCCTGCTTGGCTCGAGGCTGTGCGCAGTCAGGCACTCGGATCTGTTTTTCTCCACATATCTGATGTAGCTTATCTTTTCAGAAGAAAAACAACTTCTACCAGCATTATTTTTCAGCAAACGATCACATGTCTAAAACAAACAAATCTGAAAAGATCTGTTTGGAGCATACCACTATTCTACTAATAGTATAATTTTGCAAGCTTATTCGATATAAAATGTCACATATAATCCAGTGTACTGATTAAATAAATAGCCAGTACATGCATAGCATTGTTTCTTTAATATATATCAGAGTGCACTTAAACGTGGTATTTTGAAATCTCAACATTTGTATTTATTTTTTTTTTTTGAAGTAATTTTCATTGGTGATAAGAAGCATTTATCTTAAACTGGATACTAAGCTGGTTTTTTTGCTTTCTTTTTTTAATAGAAATATAAATGCTTTTGAAAAAGGAAACACAAACTAAAACGTGACAAATAAGGTATGAACATAAAACATAAAACTAAATGGCATTCATTTTCACCTACATGTTGATAGTTTACAGTTTAGTCCACGTGTCATGATTTTTCGAATGCTTCAATGATTTCTAAACCAGATTCCAGCTTGGTGTTCTCATGTGGTAAAAAAACTAGAGCCAGCGTGTTTAACTGGACCTTGTGTTTTCTCATTCTCCTCCAAAGGCAGCTGTTTTTTCTACCCAGCATCGAAATTCTGCACTTTAACTTGCTGTAAGAAGTAATATAATAAACATTATTTTACCAGTTTCTAAGTGTTCACAGATCTGCATCTGTCCTGCTTCTGCGTCTGTTGTCTCCTTCCTTATGAATGCTGCCCACAAAACTTCACATCATCTTAAACATAAAAAGTCTAACATGCTATGATCTATTGGTTTGGTCCAAAAGCACCCTTTGCATGACATTAGGAAGAGGACATGCTGATTTATAACTTGTAGCAGAGATTACTCAGCATATTCATTAATTATTTAGAACCTGAAATACTGACCACTCACCTTATCCATTTACCCTTCAGAGTGTCCTTTCAAAGCTTTTTAAAGGTCTAAGTATATAAGATTACATTTTAAATCATTTGTAGAAAAGACATTTGTAGATTTATTATGCTTCAAATTGTAGCTATAAGCTTACACATGACTAAAACCAGGATCTTTGTCAGGTTCTGTCTACAGAGGTCACATTCTTAGCTTCCTAAGTGTTCCTCTCACAAGGCTGTCAGACAGGATACCACTGTGTTCTTTCTACATACAGGCTTTAAGGATTCTCTCAAGTCGAACACTCAAGGTTATGGATTTAACTTGCATTTTTTTTGCACATTTAATGCAGCAGAGATTTATTGTTCCTTATGTAAAACCAACCAAATGACATTCCTTTGAAAGTTTTATTGATGGAATTAAGGTCATTAAGCACATAAATATTTCTAGTTAACCAGTGAATTATATGACAAGTATGCATTGAACTTCACCAGCCTCATCACCTGCCATGTTATATCAAACACAACATAACAGTGTTAATCTGATAAGGTAGCTCAAAGGTAAGATTTAAAGATGTTTAAAAAATCATACATAATAAATCATGTTTTACAAAAGAAAAAAAAAAGAAAGATCTTTGAAGCTAAGCACGTAAAGAAAACCTGTCATACTCAGCTCTGCTGATTTCATATACAGTGTATATATATATATATATAAACTATATTGCCAAAAGTATTCGCTCACCCATCCAAATAATCAGAATCAGGTGTTCCAATCACTTCCATGGCCACAGGTGTATAAAATCAAGCACCTAGGCATGCAGACTGTTTTTACAAACATTTGTGAAAGAATGGGTCGCTCTCAGGAGCTCAGTGAATTCCAGTGTGGAACTGTGATAGGATGCCACCTGTGCAACAAATCCAGTCGTGAAATTTCCTTGCTCCTAAATATTCCACAGTCAACTGTCAGCTGTATTATAAGAACGTGGAAGTGTTTGGGAACGACAGCAACTCAGCCACGAAGTGGTAGGCCACATAAACTGACGGAGCGGGGTCAGCGGATGCTGAGGCGCATAGTGCGAAGAGGTCGCCAACTTTCTGCAGAGTCAATCGCTACAGACCTCCAAACTTCATGTGGCCTTCAGATTAGCTCAAGAACAGTGCGCAGAGAGCTTCATGGAATGGGTTTCCATGGCCGAGCAGCTGCATCCAAGCCATACATCACCAAGTGCAATGCAAAGCGTCGGATGCAGTGGTTTAAAGCATGCCGCCACTGGACTCTAGAGCAGTGGAGACGCGTTCTCTGGAGTGACGAATCGCGCTTCTCCATCTGGCAATCTGATGGACGAGTCTGGGTTTGGCGGTTGCCAGGAGAACAGTACTTGTCTGACTGCATTGTGCCAAGTGTAAAGTTTGGTGGAGGGGGGATTATGGTGTGGGGTTGTTTTTCAGGAGCTGGGTTTGGCCCCTTAGTTCCAGTGAAAGGAACTCTGAATGTTTCAGCATACCAAGACATTTTGGACAATTCCATGCTCCCAACTTTGTGGGAACAGTTTGGAGCTGGCCCCTTCCTCTTCCAACATGACTGTGCACCAGTGACCAAAGCAAGGTCCATAAAGACATGGATGACAGAGTCTGGTGTGGAGGAACTTGACTGGCCTGCACAGAGTCCTGACCTCAACCCGATAGAACACCTTTGGGATGAATTAGAGCGGAGACTGAGAGCCAGGCCTTCTCGTCCAACATCAGTGTGTGACCTCACAAATGCGCTTCTGGAAGAATGGTCAAAAATTCCCATAAACACACTCCTAAACCTTGTGGACAGCCTTCCCAGAAGAGTTGAAGCTGTTATAGCTGTAAAGGGTGGACCGACGTCATATTGAACCCTATGGATTAGGAATGGGATGTCACTTAAGTTCATATGCGAGTCAAGGAAGGTGAGCGAATACTTTTGGCAATATAGTGTATATATAGTATATACACTACCAGTCAAAAGTTTGGACACACCTTCTAATTCAATGTTTTTTGTTTAGGGATTTATTTTCTACATTCTAGAACAATACTGGAGATTTCAAAACTATGAAATAACACACATGGACTTAAGTAATCCATATGTAATGACAACAAAAAACAGTCAGTTGTTATTTTAAGACACGAAGGTCAGGTGTTCTGGAATAGTTCTTGCAAGAACAGTATTGTCAAGTGCATTTGCAAAACCCATCAAGCACCATGATGAAACTGGCTCACATGAAGACCATCCCAGTAAAGCAAGACCAAAACTGACCTCTGCTGCAGAGGAGAAGTTCATTTAGAGTTACCAGCCTCAGAAATCACCAACTAACAGCACCTCAGATTAGAGCCGTTATGAAGGCTTTACAGAGCATCAGTAGCAGACATATCTCAATATCAACTGTTCAAAGGACATTATTGTGTATTTCAGCCGCCTTCAGCATTGTTTTACAATGTAGAAAGAAATAAACATCAGGAAAGACCATGGAATTAGAAGATGTGTCCAAACTTTTGACTGGTAGTGTATATACATGTATGTATATATATATATATATATATATATATATATATATATATATATATATATATATATATATATATATATATAGCTTGTATGGGGTTTTTCCATTCATAATTTGAACACTCTGGTGACCCTGAGAGCATCTCCATGCATCTTCCAGGCCATGCATTTAATCCTGCATTATTGCTGTGTCTCCTGCAGGCTAGAGCTTAAATCTGCTAATGTTCTGCAAAACCCAGCCAGCCATCCACTAATCACTTAGCAACTGCAATTCTCAGATTTTCAGTCATGGCAAGAATGGAGACTTAGATATAATGTGTGTGTGTGTGTGTGTGAAGTCATTTCATTTGTTCAGTATATACATTAACTGGATTGAAATGTAAAGATAGTGATGATGGTGGTGAGGTGATGAGGCTCTCCATTGACTGAGATACATGATGTGTGAAGCAAGAGCACTAAACCTTTGAGTGTACATTTGTCTAATATATAGGTCAAGAGTGACAAGAGAGAGGTGTGTGAGCATTTGCTAATGGCTCAGAAATTGATTTTAATTCCATAGAGATAAAAGAATATATGGATGTAATAAATGAGGATATGAAGCTAGTGGGTGTAAGCGTTGAGAATGCAGAAGATAGGGATAGGTGGAGGGAGATGATTCGCTTTGGCGACCCCCGAAGGGAAAAGCCGAAAAAAAGAAGCAGAAGAAGAAGAGATAAAAGAATATATAGTGTAAAATTAAACATATGGAATCTATCTCACATATGCTTTATTTGCAAAAGTGAAAAGTGGCATAAATACTTACTTAGTTCTGCGCATAATTGATTATTTAGTCAATAGGGTGAATATACACTATATGAATTAATCCCAAATATCATGGTGTCATGTAAAGTAGTGCTGAAGCTCCCCTTCAAATATTCTATATTCAACCTCAGTCCTGGATGTCTAAAAGCATTATTTATTCAATTATTCACAGTGATAGGAACTGATTTTAGCGGGGGAATGAGAGAAAACGGATAAATAATGAAATGAGCAGGAGCAGTCTTTTGGAGAGCAGTGAAGGGGAAAATCAAAATCGTGCTTTTTATTCTGCAAACGTTTGCTTGTTTGTCTTTGTGAAATTTAATGGTGTGAACCTTAAGGTAATGAGATCCAGGTGGAAGGCTTTATATTCCTTCCTTATATTTGCTTCTTTGCTCGCTCCATAAGGGCTGATCATTTTATCAGCTCCTGCTAACTTATTTTCTTTATATGCACCAAATTTCTTCGATTTTATATCACTGAAGGTTTTGGGCTTTAATCAAAATGGACAGCTAAACTGTAGTCTAAGTTTTCGACAGCTCAGTATGACATTAGTTTCCTTAAACCATGTATTTTGATGAATGTAAAGAAAATGTATCAGAATTGTTCTATAATAAGAAAAAAAAAAGTTCTTAATAATACATGTAACAGCTTTTATCATATATAGTTATTTCATTTAAATAGACATTTATTATAAAGCTTTGCCAGCTTAATGAAAGTTTTTAGAAGTGGAAAAAAAGACTTTCCGGTTTAATTAGTTATGGATAAAGTGTGTAGCAATGCCTGTGTGTGTGTGTGTGTGTGTGCCCGCACTTGGTGCCCCGTGATGGTGTATTCCTCCTCACCCCCAGTGTTCCCAAGATTGTCTCCAGATCCAGACTAAGATAAAGCAGTTACTTAGGATACACGAATGAATTCTAGATTCAGGAATAAATGTACCTCAGTGATCTTTGGACCAGAGTTATTAGCAGCTTTGCACTTGGGATTCATGAAAATCAGCAACAAGACTCATTACAGAAGGGTAAATGGAAGGAGGGAATTATATTTGACAGGAGGGAGGAGTTTCAGTCAGTCTTTCTCCCACTCGTTGCATAACTTGCATCACTTGCCTCATTTTCATGTTCCGTCTCTTACAAGCTGAAAGCTGTTCAGATGATCAAGATCTATAAGCTTTTGCAGTGTCCTCCATGCCAGTGCCAGCCCTGTGTCACCCAGTGCCATCAACCTTGCCTCAACAATATTCTGATTTATTCTCTTTTATTCACAGCAGTAAAAGGCTTGGTTCAATTCCTGGCCAGCACGTTTCAGCATATATGTTTTAAACCTAAATGTCTCAGTAATTTATCTCCTGCTCCTAAATAACACCTGGAGTTTCATAAGTTACAGCTCATTAGTCAGACTCTGAAGCTCTTACACAGCTATATACACATCCTGCAGTACAGCACGAATGCAGACAGCGAGAAAAGATAAAGAAACAATAAAGCCGTTTTATTCACAGGAATCCCAATACTTTATCACATGAATCAATGATGTAACGCGTGCACAATCAGTGAGGTCTTGCCAAAGCAAGCCTCAGACACACATACTACTTCAGGATATTGTGTCATTTTGCATAACCAACCACCACTTTTTTTTCCTTTAGAAAAATCCTCCTAACTAGATGCTCAGACTTATTGTACCATGTGGTAAGATGAGAATTGCTGGCACAGGGTTTGGGGTTTACATGGGAGTTCGGATTGTATGTGGGTCCCAGACTAAGACTACTGGGGCCCAGTGTTGGAATGCAGATGTGAGTGAGACATTATCCATGGCTGCGCTGCCAGCCCAATCTGCTTGCGCCCCTGCTATAAGGAGCTGCAATTATGATCTTATCTACAGTAACAGCTTCCCGCTGCTGGAAAAACATCTCCTGTCGGGCTGTTTAGGTTCCATAAAGAAAGCAAGCGGCCTGCTGCACGCTCTTTTTATAGCTGGGGTAGTGGTGATTTATCTTGGGAAAGTACTAGGGCATGGTGGAAATTATAGTTAACTGAATCAGGCATTGTGAAGTTTGCAGGACTGCACCCTATCTGCACAAAAGCACAGTAATTGCTTCGTTCTGTCTCGCCCGGCCGTAATGTGTTTCCCTCCGTGTTGCTATGCCAATTCCAGGTTCGCTTCACTGTGCTGCAATCATTGATTAGTGTGACAATTTGATTAGATTATAATTCGCTTTTTTTATATGCTCTCTTTATGATCAGAAGTTGCTTATAATTCCATCCTCAGTACAGAATATTTCAGGACAGCCCATGGGTCAATATCAGCTCCTGATAAAAGTAGATAAAGGAAGCATGCCTAAAATTGTTTTCAACTTCACATAGATGAGCTTTATCAGGCTTGTGATGTTGGATTAAGCTTTGTCTTTTGTCTTGTATGTGCTGAAGAAGGAATGTTTTTTGAAGTGTCTTTTTATAATGATGTAAAGTACCAGGAATGCATTGATTTGCTTTTGTGATCTTTGTGCTACAGGATTAGAATTGATTGGCAGTTTTAGTGCTGTGTGTTTATTATTTTTTTTATTTATTATACATTTAGAATTGTAGTTCTCATAAAGATTTTTAGTTTTATTGTCACTAGTAACATTTGACATGTTTTTTGATGTTTTGGTTTTGAATATGTAGTGACAATATGTAGTCACAATGCAGTATCAGTATAAGTACAGACACAATACAGTTATATATCCAATACAGAAAAATCAATAAGCATTTTTATGGGCCTTAGATTCTTCAGTCAACTCAACACATTCTTCCGGGCTTTTGATAATTTAGTGTTTGTAGGTTGCCCTCTACAGAAACTTCCCACTAAAAAAAATCCTCCTAGAGAAATATCTGCAGTACCTTTAAGTGTTATAGATTTAACTTTTGTAAATAGAATAAGTAGCTGTTAGAAATAGTGCTCGATTAGTATGCAAACTGAAGAAGCTTTTCTTTTTTTCTGAGCATATGTAATTAGAGTGATTATTATTTTAATTTCCTGCGTTCGCCCAGGGTTGGCTCAGCATCCACTGGAGATAAAAGGTTGTTGGAGATAGACACGTTCTTTTAATTTGTTTTTTTTTTAAGTAGTAATAAGAATAAGAATTTTTTTTACTGTGATATTGTCTCTCAGTGTACGGATGCATGGATATAAAAACCTTTTTCAAACAAGAAGTGGCTTAGTAACAACACTAAAGTGACGTTAAGACTTGTACTGGCATTACAATCACTGTAGTTTTAGTCTACAGTGCATTTAAGCGGTGCGTAAAATGCGTTGCCATGGCTATGCATTACAGCAGACGTTTCTAAGGGAGCGTTATTTCAGGAGGTCAGAGCTCGGAATGGGAACCGCAATTTTGGCAGCAGGTACGATTGGTTGATAACGGCAGTGACGTCACGGTGCTGTTTATCTTAGCGAGCGCTCCAGTTGCTCTGACTGGGACTGGAAACAGGAGCGAGATGGAGCGCGGCGCGTTTGGAGCCACGGCGTGGCGGCGCGCCACCGAGGAGCCGAAGTTTGGATAACTGACATTAGAAAAACAAGTTTCTTCACAGAGCCAAAGACACACCATGGGGGACGGGTTACCGTCCATGAACTATACCAACGACACCAAACGGGGGCGAGTGGATCTTAACGGTCCGGACAGCGGTTTCTCGGAACAGTGGGTCGTAGCTATGGGGATAGTCATGGCTTTGATTGTGATCATCACTGTAGTGGGGAATATACTGGTCATCGTGGCTATAGCGCGGAATCAGAGGTTGCAGACGCTGACCAATGTGTTTATTGTGTCTCTAGCGTGCGCCGATCTGATCATGGGCTTGTTGGTGGTGCCCTTTGGTGCAACGCTGGAGCTCCGGGGCGCGTGGCTTTACGGCTCCTACTTCTGCGAAGTGTGGATCTCGGTGGACGTCCTCTGCGTCACGGCCAGCATCGAGACCCTCTGCGTGATCGCCATAGACAGGTACATTGCCATCACGTGGCCGTTTCGTTACCAAAGCCTTTTAACCAAGTCGAGAGCCAAATTGGTCGTGTGCGCCGTGTGGGCCGTGTCGGCTCTCGTCTCCTTTCCGCCCATTCTACTACACTGGTCGCGAGACAGGAACGAAACGGAATGCTACGAGGACCCGGAGTGCTGCGACTTCATCACTAACCGAGCTTACGCTGTTGCCTCTTCAGTCATATCCTTTTACATTCCTCTGGTGGTTATGGTGTTCGTTTACGCCCGCGTGTACCGAGAAGCCAAGAAGCAGCTCCGGAAAATAGACAAGTGCGAAGGGAGGTTTTATAACAACCACGGCGTCTCGGCGTGCAAGGTGAACCGAAAGCGGCCGTCCGGGATTGTGGCCATGAAGGAGCAGAAGGCGCTTAAGACGCTCGGCATCATTATGGGGACTTTTACTCTCTGCTGGTTGCCTTTCTTCTTGGTCAACGTTGTGCGCGGATTCTGCGCCGAGGCTGTGGACAAGGAGCTCTTCGTCTTTTTCAACTGGCTCGGTTACGCCAACTCGGCGTTTAACCCACTCATATACTGCCGCAGCCCGGACTTCAGGAAGGCTTTCCGCATGCTGCTCATGCCGTGCTGGCCGAGGCGCGGTGATCAGGGACTCACCGTGAGCTCGTGCGAGCTGTCGCGCTGCGCAGTGGAGAGCCGCGTGCTCGCACCATGGACCGACTGCAACGGCATCCGGGACAGCAACTGCAGCCTGGACCGCAGCAGTAGAGTGTCCCACACCGAGTCTCAGCTCTGAGCTTTTATTTCGGATTTATTTCCCTACACATATTCAGTTGTAATTGTAAAAAAAAAAAAAGAAGTTATTTGCTATTTGCGGTCATCATTAACCTATAAATTAAATCAAGAAAAATTCATGTGTTTTAAACATGTTTCAATAAAAAAAATTAAAAAAAACAGCCAAAACTAATGAGCATCTTAGAACAACTATATTTGCAGTGAAGAGAAACGGAAGAATGCAGAAACGCTTGTTTTGTTTTCATCATCTACACGGTATGAACACTTAAAATATGCCAAATTGTTAAAGAAATTGACACATTTCTAAAAAACTATAACGAAATTCTGCAAATCCTCCAAACCCATGTTGTTATACACAACTTTAGTCTGTACGTGTGTGCAACTGGGCACAAATATAAACTGTAAGAGTTCATTCCTAATTTATGGGTCATTATTAGACAATAAACAAATATACAAAATGTGCCAAATAGTTAGGCTTTTTACAGCAACCATTCTTGCACTGAGGGTTCTCAGTGATGCTAAAAAATAAAATGCAATATATTCCCCCAAATCCTCACATCTACTTTATGAGTCCATCTGGGCACAAACAAACTCCACCAGTTAGTCCATCTATTAATGTGAGTCATTATTAGACCATAAACAGGAAATAAAGAGCCAGGAGATGTGTTTAACATTTGTCCTACATACATGACTGTGAGAAGAGAAATTTGCATTTGTTGTGTTCACTGCATGACCTTTTTTAAATGTTATTTTTAGCGCCATTTTCACCAATCTGTCTATTTGTCATATTGTACATAGGAATGTGTGACTTTACAGGACAATAGAGAAATGTGCAAATTGTACGAAATGAAATTGTTTATATTAAACAGCCATATCAATTTGTACAGTATTTATTCAGTACCATGTACAGCTGATGGAGAGTTTTTGACACGTGAGCATATATGAAAGGAGCTGGGATTCAGTGCTTCGTGTTTGCACCTTATATACCATTCAATGTGAGCTGCTTCTTTTCTCAATGAATATAATATTTAATATTTCAATATACCAGTCTGCCAAATACTGAAATGGAGGCTCAGTGATTTATTTATTGAGTCACTAATAGGTCTGGTCCTGTTTCATTCAGTAGATTTTTTCCTGCCCAGGTCCATATATCTAGATTTGTCATTAATGTACGAGCGCCTCATGTAATGTATAAGGTGGTCACATTTATGAGTGTGCAATAAATTATCCAGTTGTAAGTGAATCCTCTATCTTTTTTTTTTCGTGTTGCGATGAATTATATACAGGCAATCTCACGAAACCATTTGCATAACCCTTAAAGATATTTTATTTCAGACCTCCTAGATGGAAAATTAGAAAAGTCAGATAACATTTAATCATCTACATTTAATTAAAAATTAATGCAGACTCCCACTAAATGCCGAATATATCAAAGTGCATCAATTACTGCATACACTCAATGTATCTCAAATTGAGAAGCTATTTTTTTGCCATCTTAGTCACATTAAGGTATTAAGATAACTCTGTTGGTGAACTACATAAAAAATCTTTCTACCCATTCTAATAATTATAATGCTATTTTATCTAATAATATAATGCTATCTGCTGTTGTAGCCCATCCACATCAAGGTTCAATGTTGTGTGTCTGCTTTTCTTCTCACCAATGTGTAAAGTTTGAATATTTGACTCACTATATCCTACCTCGCAGCTTAAACCAATCTGGCCAATTTCCTCTGACCTCTCTTATCAGCAAGGCATTTCCACTCACAGAACTGTCACTCACTCAATGTATTCTGTTTTCCACAGCATTCTGGGTAAACTATAGAGACTGTTGTGTGTGTGTGTGACAATCCCAGGAGATCAGCACTTTCTAAAACACTTAAACCAGTCCATCTGGCAGCAATATTCATGCCATGGTGAAAGTCAGAAGTCACACTTTTTCCTCTATTCTGATGTTTGATGGGAACATGAACTGAAGTTCTTAACCTGTATCTACATGATTTTATGCTGTCACATGATTGGCTGATAACTACAAGACACAAATAATCACAATACTGGAATTGCTGTAAAGGTTGTAGGGAAGGCAGGTTACAGAGAATATCAGATGTAAGATATAAAACTTAGCCTTCTTCCCTCCTCCCCACAGGCCATGATGCTTCCAAAAAGACTAGGTGTGATCAGTAAAGGCCTGCTGTTTTGAAGCGGCTTTCAAAGGAAACGTTTTATATGAGCCCACAGCTGTGTACTATTAATCATAATGGAATTGGATGCTTTAAAAATGCATTAGTATTTTCAGTACTCCCCCGAGCCTCACTGCACATTTAAAGCTGCTCTAGAAAGGCTGAGTAGAATATGGCCCTGATTTAGCACAGCTAGCATCATCAGCACGCCTCTGGCACTACCACATCTTGTTATTAGTAATCATTTGTCTGGCAGGAAATTTTATCTGGGTTGGTGGTGAGGAAGCACATCACCAACCCGGATAAAATTACCTGTGATACACATGTCCTGTGTTGCGCTAATAGTGCAAACACGTATGTGTGATATTCTTGAAACACCTGCAAGAAGAAATGCCACTGAATGTTTCTTGGCTATAGTGTGCAGTGCAAAGGCATTTTTTTAATGTAACTATTGGTTTTCTATGAGTATAACTTTATTAGTCAATAGTGAGGCATTTTAGTGAAGATCTTGGTAACATCTAACCATTTATTTTCATCAGATATACACTTCATGGGAAAAGTCTGTGGACACCTGACCATCACACCCATATGTGCTTTTTGAATATCCAATTCCAGACTTAGTCCCTCCTTTGCTGTTAGAATAACCTTCACTCTTCTACAAAAGCTTTCAACTTGATTTTAGAGGCTGACTATATGGATTTTTGCCCATTTCAGCCACAAGAGCATTAGTGAGGTCAGGCATTGATGTTGGGTGACGAGGTCTGGGGTGAAGTTTGGTGATCCAATTCATCCTGAAGGTATTCAGTAAAGGTTGAGGTCAGTGCTCAGTGCAGGACACTGAAGTTCTTCCACTCCAACCTTGGCAAAACCTGACTTTATGTCCTTTGTGGACAAGGGCATTTGACATGCTGGAACAGGTTTAGGACCCGTAGCTCCAGCAAAGGTAAAGTGTAAAGCTACAGCATACAAAAACATTCTATACAACTGTGTACTTCCAAATGTATGGCAGCAGTTCGATGAAGAATAACATATAGTGCATATAGTGTATATATTATGATACAAACCGAATTTTTCTAGTCATTTCAAGCTGGCTCTCTTGCTAGATACATTGCTAGATACATTTACATATTTTCCTGATAGATAGACACTTAGCATCTTGCCTGGGCCAACGGTAAGGTCTACACACATTTTTATTTCATCTGCTTGCTTCAATTAACACATTGAAGCTATGATACTCCTGTTTGTCTGCTGATAAGAAGCCTACAAATGCTATGTGTTTGTCACAAGGTAATGATTAGAAGGCATGAATATGTTCTTGCATATCTGCCTCACTTCAAACAGTTCTCAGTTTCTAACATTCATTGCGTGAAATGTCCACAGTGCACTGGTATGATCACTTCATGGCATATAAAGACCATATACACACATTAATGAATGCTTAACATTTTTAAGAAGTTGTCATTAGATGTGTCATTAAATAACAGGACAATCACAGTGGTGTTCTGATTAAGGAATAGTCATATATTACTTTCTGCTTGTTCAATTTTGTTTATCGTGCCCTGTTTTTAAAAATAGCCCTTGCTCTGAAACGTTTTAATATGCACGGGCATATTAGTAATGTGCAGCGACAGTCCTGGTGCTATTGCCAAGATAACCCTGATGGAGAAAGACATTAAATGTGGCTTATGAATTCTCTGAAGGTCCTCAAGCTTTATGAGTTTCATAGTGCCTTATCAGGAGGAACTAAAAATAGCCTGGCAGCTGGGTTTATGCAATGTCCCACTGGCACCATCAGCAGGGATAGGATCTCTTAACCTGGCATATTTCACCACGTCTAACCAGCCACGAAAATATCACAGAATTGAGCTAAATTTCAAACGTTCTTCGCTCGCCGGTGTACCGACTCAATCAACTAATAAGAGAGAAGAGAGGCTGTGTGATCAATGACGTATCTGTAAAAGCTAATGTTTGTTATGCCTGGACTGAGATGAAAAGCCCATAAAAAGTAATTTTGCTTACCACCGATACAGTTCACGTCCGTTTAATGAGCATCTGGGAAGACGACGTGAACGCTTGCTATCGTCTTGGCAGAGCGTTTCATTTTTTAATCTCTTTCCACACAATAGTCTTCCATATTCTTTTTCTTCCATTGATATTTCTGTTTATGCAAGTGATATTTTTAAATGACACAAAAGTGTGATAAGGATCTGTTTTTACATACATTGTGCCTTGTGTAAACAACTATTTTTAGTCTGTTATCACACAGGAAACACACCACCTAAATGAGATTTTTAAAAACGAGACCACCAAACGTGTCCTGTTGAAGTTTGGTTGAGGACATTAGTACCTGGCAGAGTGACAGAGAATTCCAGCTGCATCGAAAGAACATGAAACGCACGTGATGGTCACGGAGCGATTGTACAGTCAGCGTTCGAAAGAACAGCGATGCGGTGCTGCACCCTACCGCTGGGGTCCGAGAGCAAGTCTCACCTATCTGAGAATGATGCACTGCAGTGATGCTAACCCTATCTGATGCAGTGCTACACAAAGTGTTGTGACAACAAGCAGTTAAACATCAATTAGGCCAAACTGCATGTTGTAATATTGCATAAAGGCAAACATGATAGAGTAAAAACACCTGTGAATAACCTGAGGTTTAAATATAGATTCATAGCCAATCCAAATCATTTTGTATTCTTGTTCTATTGGCACTACTGTTGCTCCGTTTATACATTTATTTTTCTGCTTATAGGTTACACCATTGTGCCTCTCTATCAATTTAATTTCCTTAAGAGGAATAAATAAACGTCTATGTTATCACATTAAGCATGTTCAATGGAGATGACCTTTCTCTAATTTTGATCAGGACATGCTATTTTTTTCCATCAGTCTCTTCTGACAAATTCAGCACAGATTGTGGAAAGTAAGACTCTTGGGAAGAAATGCCATCCCTGCATCCTATATTTAAACTCTCCCTGTATAAACACACTGACCTGCATAATTGAATACTTGCTGATGCTTGCCCCGATGTTGCAATTTGCATAAAAGGGCTCCGATGGTTCACCAGGGAAACAACCAATATCCAGCGCTTTACTTGAACTATTTTGTGCAGCAATACAAAGGATGACCTAATGTAAAAAGAATCGTTTCAGGGAGTCAATTTTCTTCTTCTTTTTTAATTCCTGTAAGCATATTTACAGAAAGGAATCCAGTTTGGTATCTTTAAAAACAATTTACCATTTACATCACATCATATCTACAAGTTTGTATAATCACAGTCTGACTATGTCAATGGAACGGAGCACAGGTGACAAATTCAGCAAGAGATTAAACAGCATTTTCCCACTTCATCAGTTTTGATCACTATTCACATACACACATACTTCAAAAGATCATTCTTGTCATGTCATACGTAAAGAGAATTTAACAGGGAGATTTAATAAATTATGAAACAGATCCTTAAACAATTATTGACAGTGTTTATCTTGGAGTTCAGCCTCCAAAGCTATTCCACATTGCACAATATTTTCCTCTTTCTTTGTTTTCAAGGAATGTCTCTGGTGTTTTTAGGATGATGGAGTGTGGAGAGGAAAGGTGAAGATCCCAGCATTGGCCTCAAGTTCTATTGTGGTACATGGTTATTAATCTCTCTTTGCAGCTTAGGGGCAAAAGATTACAATTCATATGTCTGGGCTTAATACGTGGAAAAGGCTTGCAGGTGAAGGCATGGTCCCTGTACATATTGCCACATCCCAAATAATCCTTCATTATTTACCTTCTGTAAGGGTGAGAATAAAAACAAAAGGAGTCCATGAGCAGCAGCTAATGACACATTTCTTTCAAACTCTTAAATATGCAGAGCAGAGATCTCTAGGCCACCAACTCCCCAGGCAGTCCGAATACAGCTTGTAGAAAACATACAGTCTGGCTTCAATCCACCGAAGGAATTTGCCGTCACAAATTCATTCTTTTTAGCGCCTTAAATGGGACAGTTGCTGTGGGGATCACAGCTCAGGCCTGTTTTAGGGGAAAGACAACCCCCCCCCCCTTCTCTGCCATGGAGTGTAAAAAAAAAAAAACCCACAATTGCACTTATTTCCTCAATACACTAATATTAATCTGTCTTTTTCACTGATCCCTATAAACTGCTCTTTAATTAAGCCTCCCGACAGCTTAACACAAAGAAACACAAACAGCAA
The DNA here is from genome assembly GCF_019097595.1 of Hemibagrus wyckioides. Lineage (NCBI taxonomy): Eukaryota > Metazoa > Chordata > Actinopteri > Siluriformes > Bagridae > Hemibagrus > Hemibagrus wyckioides. The sequence continues at coordinate 14,019,481 of NC_080722.1, forward strand.
GTTGGAGGAGGAAAGTAAAAATATAACAACTGACAGTTTTTTCATACAACATATGGCAGACATGGAATTCCTCTCAGTAAGCAGGAGACATAAAACATAACATTGATTTAATAAGAACTTAATTTAGACCAGGAAAGAAGCTTATTAAAGACCAATAATTATATCCAATTACCCCAATCTAGTTAAGATTAATCTGATTTATACTGTACCGAGACCCCTAATATTGGAAAAGTGCATTCAGTGTAATATCTGGCCTTTTTCTAAGTGCTTTATTCAGCTTGTGGAGAGAAAATGGTATCCGGCTGAAAGAAAACCTTGTGGCAAAAAATGTCCCCTTTCTCGAGCTACCATGTGGGAGTATGCATTAGTGTCTGCACTTTACACACATTCACTAATTGGCACAAAAGCATAATGGGCCAGAAAAAGAAGCAGTGTCCTTTATGCAGCAAGATAATGATTCTGAGCAGGTCTGAAGATGTCCTCGGTTTCGAAAATGCACCATTAACCGCTGAAGCCTCTTTTCCTCAATTATTAGGGTCAAACTCTTTAGAGGAAAGTGGAGGTACCTTCATCGAATATATGTGTGTGTGCGTATGTGTGCTCAATCATTAATTAATTCATTATCCAGGTTTTCATACATTTACAAATCACTGGGTTGAAAGTGTGCAATTCTTTTATGAACTTTGGAGAGCAGGTACAGTAGATACATTCAATGGAGCAACTGACACCAGACAGTTGAGTGATGACGCTAGGACAGTCTGACACCAAGCAGGTGGAGAAATCTCAAGTCCTTCAAGAGGTCACTCAATCTGTGGTATGCCTTTCTTCTTTCCCAGTTTGTCACAGAATGGGAGCATGTCTCGATGTGCGTTTTCTTTTCCTGACAGCCTCTCCTGGGTTTAACAACAAACCCTGGTCCTTCAGAGCACCTGAATGCCTGTAAACTTCCACATTTGTCATGTCCTGTAGCGACTCTGCTGAGAGCGCTACTGTCATTTTCTCCTGACGCCGGGTTCAACTGGCCGCTGTTGCTGAATCAATCTCTCAATCTCTGAACCCAAGGTCTGGAGATTCTCCTGTAGAGGAAAACGTATTGCTGTGAGGCATTTGTTTGCTACATGCAGCTAATTTTTTATTTCAACACAGGCACGAAGAAAGAGAAATACATAGCTAGAGCTGAAAAAGAGGATGACTTTAAAGGAGTAATTTGAGTAATTTGCTGTACTTTAATGCTACATATTCAACTCAGCATGTTGAGGCCTTTTTATTGAAAAACCTGATTTTTGATATAGCTGAACAATTTCAGACCAAACCACAGTCGTAAAATATAACTGCACAGTCCCGATTGAGCTGTCGGGCAACTGATCAAATTTCTAGCATGTCTGCCTGTCTTGTAATGAACCAGTCTCTCAAAATAAGGATTTTCTATATTCTATGTCCAATATGTCACAGCAAGAGCTTGTTGTATAGGCAGGGCATGCACACAAATAGAAATTGAAGCCGATAAGACAACTACCTAATTTCCACAGTTTGACCCTATAATGTGTGAGTAGTGAGTGAGCAGTGAGCACTATGTACACTTCTGACAGATCCATCAAGGCTCAGAGGAAAGTTTTTGAACTTTTGATACCTGGGCATGTCATTTTGACTGATTATTTTCATACAGTGAGAGCAGATCATATGTAGCATGACTGGAGAATGTCTTTCTGATGATTCCCGTTACAAATGAACACACACTCCCAGTAAACAGTCACCTAAACCACCTTGAGCTTATTGCTGATACATTCCCATGTACAGCAACCATTAGTCTTTAGTCCCTAAAGGGTTGTGTCCATGACATGGAGCTTCATGCCTAATGTTTATGCTTACAGCAGATCCTGTGTGGGAATGCATTCACTATGCGTCATTAGCTAATCACTACTCAATGTGCTTTATTTATGATAGCTATCGCCTTCCCAGCTATATTTTGAGATTACATCAGCAAATACCAAGAGCGAGATCAGTTCTCCAAGTGAACCATGTATAGGCAAATTATCACCTACTGTGCCATAATAGCATACAACAGATTGTGAGAACCAAGTAGGCTAGAAAAAAGTAATTGTTTAGGTTCCGTGTAGAGTACATGCACTGATCAAGGTGGACCATGTTACCTTCAGCGTGATGTTCTTGAGCAGCGTGTCCTCCAGCACTGCCTGGAGCTTCCTGTTGATTTCCAGCGAGAGGTCCAAAGTGAGTCCACTGTCAGCAGGGTGTGATGTATACAAAGAGGCCATGATGCCCCCTCTCTTACTCAGGTGGGCTTTGTTGAAATCTGATGCCTCGGATGAGAGTGCTCCAGACTCCTCCCTCAGCACATAGCTCTGGATAATTCTGCCAGACACATAATGGCAGATAAGGTCACTTCTCTGATTTGGTTACAACAGAGCACTTACATAAACACACACAGACACTTGTTCACAGAAAGTGATGCATTATAAAAGCTCTGTAATGGCTGTTGTGCTAACTAACACCTCTGAGGGAAGTGGCTAAGCTCAAGACACTAATGAACCAGGACACAGCAGAAGTCACAGAGCATTAATCACCAGATCAATGTACCTCGTCTCGATCTGTTCAGGACATATAAAGCTACAATAAATTGAAAGTAATCCAAGAACTCCAAGAAGCTATCAGTCTTTAAAATTGGCAAGCCCAGCCAAACCCACTATCATGATTAAACCCATATAGCAAGAGTGCAGGAGTGGCTTTCTGAAAGCGTTGTGAAAGCAGGAAGCCTTGCTTTCCATTACAGAAATGCATAAGCCAATACATGATGAAAATAATAGCAAAAGAGAAAATGAAAATTTCTCCTGAGGCTGTTTGTTTTCGTTAGATAGACCGCCCAGGTGGGAACAAAAATAACAATTGCATCTTCAGGGTGCATTTTAATAAAAAAGACCAAATCTTCAGATTGAATTATACCCTAAAATACTCAAGGTTATAAAAGCGTAATTTATTTTTAAGTGCCTCAATTTAAAACTGAATAGGGAGCAGCGATGTGTTGATGGAAATCTGAAATCATTACTGTTACTTCCATTATTGTTGACTTTGTATAACGCAGAAAATGAAGATGAAAAGTACTATCTTCCCCATTTCTCCCCATTCTGAACCTTTTTTAACCACAGTGACGCATGGCCCATATAAAGGCCAATTCAATTTTAAAGCTTTATTCAGACCATGTCCCGAGCCAAGGACATTAGAGGGCATACATCTATAGGGTGAACTCCCCAAATGATGTGGCACTGACGGAATTTGTAATTAAAACAGATAATCAGATTCATCAGAGAAGATGGTGTTTTAAATGACCCAGCTATCTAAAACCAAAAAGGGAAGGCACTAACATTTCGTATTCCACAACACAAGCTAAAAACGGGGGAAAAAGCTACAGTGATGATAGGTGGTGCCAAAATACAACATTACATCAATAAATCAATAACTCAGTCAATCACTGCTACAAAAACAGACTGTCTTACCTTAAACTTATCTAGGGTCCATTTGGACCCAATTTCCATCATGGCAGTATTTAACAGAACAAAATGAACAGAAATTAAATTCTGCGTGAAACATAACATGGCTTGTATGCAAATGAGAAGAGAAGTTAATTTATGTTTAGTTATCGTCCACATCGTTATTATTTGATATATGGTAACGCTGCTTTCTGATGGCAGATCAGAACCAGTGGCAATATGTCCTGAAATTATTTCTCTCTCTGTTACTATATAAAGCCAGGGCAGGATGGCATTGGCCTGATTCTTTGCTGTAGCAGTAAGAGCAGCAGGGGGAAAGCAAGGACAGCAGCAGGCTTCTTAGAAGGACATATGCATTTTAGAAATTACTACTAAACAACAAGTATACAAAATAAGAACATTTAAATTTTAAACTTTAATAAAATACACCTTTACGTGCATGCCTTCATGTACACGCCAATGAGAGCGGCCATATACTAATCCTGCTGTGTAAAATATAAAAGCATCTATAAGGACAATGTGCTTTCACTTATATTTCATTCACAGCAATCTAGTCTGCTATATTTACAATTCAATTTAAATGACAGCAAGTGCAAAATGAAATATGCCACAGAACACGCATAAAAAACCAATATCTAACATCTGTTTATAACATTTCTTTAATTTCTTTAATCTCTTTGAATAAATGTGGCACCATTAGCTGAAAGCACTCACTGGGGAACTGAACTAAATCAACTGAAGCTTAATTCTGTAGTCAGTTCACCATACAGATGCACTGTAACCAAACACTTAAATACACTCGCATCTTCAAATGCTGAGACAGGGGCTGTGAAATACCTTCATATTTCTTTGCCTACGTTTGCAACCCGTTTCTGCGTGCTTGGCAGGTATATAAATAAGGTACGAGGCATAATTAGGAATCTCTGTGACGTTATTTCCTTGTACTGTATATAGCTATGCATATGACTCTAGATGTCTTCCTGTTAATTAATGGAATATAAGTAAGTGGAAAATGCACATACATAGTGGCAAAACAATGTGCATATAGAAATAAAAGAAAATTCCTACCACAAGATAAAAGGTTGTTCAGTGCCTTAGTCACAGTCACATGCACAGGGAATTGGGACAGAGGAAAGAAAGTGGCTAGAAAGTACAAAGCTGCTTTATCCTTATCAACATGTAAAACCAAAGCTGTAAATGATACTGACTTCTACAGAGGGATCTAGCGTTCACACTAGCAGTCACGTGCAAAGCATCGAATGCCTTTCATCATCATACAGTGTTTTAGCACTGAAGATCCAGACACAAGCTGGTTATTGGACATTTCATATCAAATGTCTGAACACAGTGATAAATGTTAAAGTGTTAGTAGCACCCCCATCAACATCTTATGCTGTAATAATTTAAATATGGATTTCATGAATGGTCTGATGTGAAGATAGGAGTCCTATTAACATTTATATTTTGTCAGAACAAAACCCCCAAAGAGGGTTGTTTCTAATCAGTTATTCTCTTTATTTAAATCGATCAATAATTCTCCTCTATAGTTAGTTTCTAATTTTATACACACAAAAAAAGATGATGTTTAATAGCTTTAACAGAGTGTCGCCATAGCTACATAACACAAACCGAACACGACAACATAACTACATATAAACATAACTTTAAAGACTATAAACTAATCTATAAAATAGATTTTCAGTTTGGCAAGAAAATAAAGTAAGAAACAAAACATGACATGCCGTTTTATTATAGGAAAATTAAATAAGTGCTTAGGTCCTCTTACACCACAGCGAATTGCCAATGATTACAAAATTTATTATTAAAGAATGACACATCATACTTTTTATCCATTTATAGTTACCGCTGGATGTCATGGACTGTCCACAAAAACAAAGTCATTCCTGTTAACACTTGTCACAGCAGCTAAAAATAGCCATCCGGCCTCTCCTTTTTCTCCCTCTTGATGTTAATAAGATGAAAAAGAATTGCAGCTTGTCATGATACTGAGAAACCGTAAAACATAAATTAAACAAAGAAACTCTGGTGTGTTCACTGAAAGCTGAATGTTCAGTTAATGAGATTTCTACATTGTGGCAATGAAAATTACATCTGCACCAATAAAAAAAAAAAGAGTGACAACTGCTCCTCCGAAGTGAAAACAATGCATTTACCAGCAAAGAGCTTCCATGATCCTCCAAGCATGACTTTTCACTGTGCAAAAGAGTGTGTGACGGTAATCTGCAGTGTGTGATACTTATAAACACGTCAGAAATACATCCTGTGTTAGCTGGTCTTTGATATAATTGTTGACTTTAAATACCGTAATGTGTTGCAATTTAGTACAAAATGTGAAAAAGCAGGTGATATTGGAGTAAAGACAAGACAGATGGAAGATTGAGGACATAAGGAGAGATAAGCCGGTATAATTTCTTCTCTACTGCTACGGTAGAACAGTGGAATAAAATCAATTTTGTTATAATTACAATAATGTTATGAAACAATGCTAAATATAAAGTGTAAATTGACCTACGTTCATAATAAGCTTAGTAAAAACACATTAGTCTTAGTTTATGGCCCATCAAGGACTCACAAAAAACCTAAAATGGCCCTGACGGAAATTGAGCACAAGATCCCTGATGGAAAGTGTATATATGTAAAGGAGAATGTACAAGTCAGTAGTAATTGAATTTATGCGGCACGCAGCTACCTTGAGGAATAAGAGCTGGCAAGGGATAAAATGGAAAATAAGTAAAGGAAGCAAACAGCTCCTGTGACATTTTGGGAGGCTGTTTCGAGACACCTATATCAGATTACACGCTCTCTCACTCACTTCGTCTTTTTCCTGATCTCCTCCACAAGCTGCTTGATGTGGTCCTCCAAGAATTCGATTTTCTCATTCTTGCGTGCATGGGCTTTCTGCAGCCGCACGATGCGTTCCACCAACACGGCCTTGTCCACCTCTGGAAAGCTGTCCACGACCACCACAGAGGAACCTGACTGGTTCTCAGGAGAACGATCGTCCATACTGCTGCCTCGAGCATTGAGAGAGCCTGAGAGACAGAAAAAGACAGAAAGAATTTCACCTAAAACACACTGGGAAAGAACGGAAACAAAGCCTCGCCCAAAGCACTCAAGTGACAGTCACACCATACGGGGAATAACAATCAGCCTCACACAGCAGATGGCAATCACTCACACCCAGAATATCAGACCAGGAAGCTTCAAGAGCTAGATGAAAGGCATACAGGCTGACAAGCAAAAAGAAAGAATGACAGAAGCACCTCATATGTGAGAAAGATAACTTCTAGACTAAAATCTATCAATCATTCTTACTTTGAGCATTATGACAGTGTTGTTAAGATTATTGGAAGTAGAAGGTGTACCTGAGGAGCTGGAGCGACTGCCCATGCTGCTGCCCTCCCGATCACATCCTCCATTTTCCACCTGTTCCAGCTTCTTACGTGCTATTACGGAAAAATAAACAACCCCAGAAAATAAGCACCTGAAAATCTCCTCATTCTCCACAGAAGAGAAAGACATTTTACTGCACAGAGCAAGAATACAGCCTACCATCACAAGACATGGCATCATTACCAAAAATTGAGTATGTTCAATTAATATACTTCAAGTGAAAGGTCGTCGCCTTGAGCTGGAGAAAAGTCAACAGGCACGAGAGAGCAGAAGCAGAAATAGAGCTGCTTAAAAATACCTTCACATTCCCCACATGTCCTCTATAGGAACAAATCCCCAGACTCTCCAATGTTCCTCTTTCTTTCTCTCGTTCTTAGCAAAGTGTGGTGTGAACATGCACTGTGGCCTAACCTAGCTTTTCCTGCAGTCACACTGAGGGATGAATACATTACCTCAATCTGTCTGATTTTGCAGCATAGCCCCTCCACAAGCCCTCTCAGAGCTCCAACATGGCTTTATAATTACCAACAGTGCCTCAGGAATGCAGGGACTTCAGAGAAATACCAATGCTCCATTAAATTAATGAACGGAGCACCATTAAAAAGGCTTTATATACAATGTGAAATGTTTAAACATTTTTGAGTTTGTTTTTTTTTGTTCACTAACCGATGCTCTGGTTTCGGGCCTTCGCTGATTACAGATACACTATATTACCAAAAGTATTCGCTCACCCATCCAAATAATCAGAATCAGGTGTTCCAATCACTTCCATGGCCACAGGTGTATAAAATCAAGCACCTAGGCATGCAGACTGTTTTTACAAACATTTGTGAAAGAATGGGTCGCTCTCAGGAGCTCAGTGAATTCCAGCGTGGAACTGTGATAGGATGCCACCTGTGCAACAAATCCAGTCGTGAAATTTCCTCGCTCCTAAATATTCCACAGTCAACTGTCAGCTGTATTATAAGAACGTGGAAGTGTTTGGGAACGACAGCAACTCAGCCACGAAGTGGTAGGCCACGTAAACTGACGGAGCGGGGTCAGCGGATGCTGAGGCGCATAGTGCAAAGAGGTCGCCAACTTTCTGCAGAGTCAATCGCTACAGACCTCCAAACTTCATGTGGCCTTCAGATTAGCTCAAGAACAGTGCGCAGAGAGCTTCATGGAATGGGTTTCCATGGCCGAGCAGCTGCATCCAAGCCATACATCACCAAGTGCAATGCAAAGCGTCGGATGCAGTGGTGTAAAGCACGCCGCCACTGGACTCTAGAGCAGTGGAGACGCGTTCTCTGGAGTGACGAATCGCGCTTCTCCATCTGGCAATCTGATGGACGAGTCTGGGTTTGGCGGTTGCCAGGAGAACGGTACTTGTCTGACTGCATTGTGCCAAGTGTAAAGTTTGGTGGAGGGGGGATTATGGTGTGGGGTTGTTTTTCAGGAGCTGGACTTGGCCCCTTAGTTCCAGTGAAAGGAACTCTGAATGTTTCAGCATACCAAGACATTTTGGACAATTCCATGCTCCCAACTTTGTGGGAACAGTTTGGAGCTGGCCCCTTCCTCTTCCAACATGACTGTGCACCAGTGCACAAAGCAAGGTCCATAAAGACATGGATGAGTCTGGTGTGGATGAACTTGACTGGCCTGCACAGAGTCCTGACCTCAACCCGATAGAACACCTTTGGGATGAATTAGAGCGGAGACTGAGAGCCAGGCCTTCTCGTCCAACATCAGTGTGTGACCTCACAAATGCGCTTCTGGAAGAATGGTCAAAAATTCCCATAAACACACTCCTAAACCTTGTGGACAGCCTTCCCAGAAGAGTTGAAGCTGTTATAGCTGCAAAGGGTGGACCGACGTCATATTGAACCCTATGGATTAGGAATGGGATGTCGCTTAAGTTCATATGCGAGTCAAGGCAGGTGAGTGAATACTTTTGGCAATATAGTGTAGTTTACTTCTAAGACTCGTTTAAAAGGTTTTCACCCTAACCCAAAAATGTACTTCCTACTTTGTGTAAATAAACATTTAAATAACAAATTTGTAATTACGGGCCTGGAGTTCTTGGTAATAATTTAAATAGGGACTATTAACACGAAAAGAGATATGAAATAGGCTTAAGACAATTTTATGGTAGGATTTACACAGTAACAAGGCACAAATAGAGAAGATTAAATTGGATTAAACTGGGCTGTGTCTTATGGGCTGTGGAATACGCCTTAAATTTAAGGCTCTCTCATTTTCATTAATATCATATGACATCATCTTACTGAATCTAATCTATAGTGGCTCTATTAACATATAATATTTACATATTAATTGTGACAACCTCCTCTGTGTCAAAATGCATTATTAAAAGCCTTTCCGGTCTTATGGTTGTTAGAGTGGCATAGCCTTGATGTAGTCACAAACAGTTACATGCAAGCATAAAACGCATATCCATCTATTACTGTATACCAGTTCATTTATTTTATTTAACCAAGTTCCTTACTCCAGTGTTGCTCATTATTTTGCATCTGGCTGTGGCTCAAAAATCCCATCCCTCACACTAGACTCCACTAAATCATACTCCACTGTTTCTCTACTCAGCAATGTAGTAAAAACTCTCTGCTTGTATAAACTACTACTGCTGTAAATACTTTGGCAGCACAAGTAGCAAAAGTGTGCTGCCTCTCCTAGCATGTTCATGACTTGCACAAAATGCACAAAAGATCAGAGCTGACAAAAAAAACTAAACAAAATAATTTTCTACTTTTTGATGAGAAGCACTGCCTCGCTATTTTTTCCCCCCCTTAAAATATCTTCCTAAGAAAAGGAATCATTTTCTTCTGCGCAAAGATATTTCCTTTAAATTTTCACCACCGGCTTGTGTGTTTTGAAATTGTTGACCCGTGAAAACATGGTATTTTTAGACTAGGTTATCATACCATGAAGATTTCAGACCATAACAGTCACAGAGCTGGTATTACTTTGCTTCTGTTACCTTGTGTGAGCTGCTTTGTTAGATCCTTGATGTTGGCTGCTTGCTTTCTTTTCTGTGTAACCAGCTCATCTCTCAGCTCCTCTACTCTCGTCTTCAGCTGTGCAGTCTCTGTTTGCAATGCAGATCGCTCTGTCTGTAGAGCCTGGACTTCATCGTGCATTCGCTGTTCCTCTCTCTTCAGCCTCGCTGTCTGAACACACATACACACACACATCAATCTAATTTATAAACCAGAGAGGCATACAATTCATAATCATTAAATCACTGTGTTCTTTTCTACCATGTGAGTGATGAGGCTTCTTTTGTGTTTAAATTAGTTCAATTTAAAAGCAACCCTTTTAATGCAGAACACACTCTCAATATTAAATTAGGTAGATGTGGGTGGAATAGATAATAACAGAAGTATTTATATGTCCATAGTAAGATTATGTGCTTTAATGTGATCACGCGTGAGCGCACCATATCTGCCAGGGCCCTCTCAGTCTCCTCCAGTCTGTTCTGCAGCTCCCTGGAGCTAGTGGTCATGCGGTCCAGCTGAGTCTGCAGGCCATTGCTCTCAGACTGCAGCTGAGCATTCTTACTCGTCATTTTCTCTGTGAAGGACAGCAGCTCAGCCTCTCGCACTCGGCCACCCTGAACATCTTTGTGTAGGTCTGTGATCTGTAAGTTCAGACTCTCTACCTCCTCCTTCAAAGACATTATCTCCTGCTCATCTCTGTCGAACAAAGTGCACACAAGCATAGAAAACCTTCAAGCAAACATATACACAGATTTAAGCAATTTACTGTAATTTCCATTTCTGAGCCAAAGCCCTAATTGCAGCCATAATTCCTAATAATTCCCAGACACTGAAATGATGACACTTTATCAACTGTCATTTTGCCCTAATGACTCAGTGGCAAGCCCCCATGGACTCACACACATAAATAATTCTGTTAACTCTAGCAAAAGCCCTATGATCATACTCCATTGGGCACAGAGCCTCTGTTGCATCTCTTCATTAGTAAAAATTCTCCCACCGCTGAGAATTGACACAAGGTCTGGCTACATTTTTGATGTACAGGAGCGTTCAACAGAATCATCATCATCAGTGATGCAAAGCCACACCCACCGGACTGTGTTAAGGTCATCATCTCATCACAGGAGACAATATTAATTTGAAAACGCTTTCCTAATGTGATCCCACTTATCACACGCTTTACACCAGATGGGAAAGGGGAATGCTCCATGGAACCAATACTACAGTAGCTATGGGCTTCTTTGAGTCATTAAGGACACTGTGAGTGGTATGATTAATTGGTCTGGGTTAGTGGTTTGGGGGTGCCTCCATTACCTCTGATGCTGTTCTTCTAATCTCTGGATGTCCCCCAGCTTCTCTCGCTGCTTCTGGATCTCAGACTTCTGTCTGTTAATGATCTCTCTGTATTTACACAGCTCATCTTCCCATCGAGGCCTTTCGTCCTCCAGACATTTTACCTGAACATAAGAGAGCGGAGAGGTACAATAAATATTTAAATATTCACAAATTATGTATACTAATATATATATATATATATATATATATATATATATATATATATATATATATATATATATATAATTATTATGTATACTATATATATATATATATATATATATATATATATATATATATATATATATTATATATTTACATCACCTTGGTTCTAAGAGTGGTAAGCTCATCCATGCCTTCTTTGAAGCTCCTCTTTAGATCCTCCAGCTCCTTAATCTTGGCTCGATGCATCTGTCAATCATAATGGAGAACACGATGCAAATGAGCCTTCTCCAGAGCTACAAGCACCATTAGCCAATTGCTTCGTTCCGCCCATTCTAATTAGCAAAGTGATGGCTGAGAGAACTTTCCAAGTAATGTTAACAAAGTTTATTAAAGCTAATAAAAATGCAAATATAAATCAAATAATGCTTCAGTGAAAAATCTTCAGGTACTCCAAGACAGTGCTTAAAACTCGATTTAATAACGCATCAGTACTAGACAAGAAAACAAACCAAAAAACCCAATGTGGCCAAACAACCTAAATATACAGCACTTTACAATTCCAGAATTTCACAAGATGTAAGTAAACATATATTACAGGACTATAAAAACAGAACCTTAATACTCTATAATGAGTCTCTTGTAGACCTGCTTCTGAAACCAGCATCAGCAAAAGGGTGACAGACCCTGAGACAGGTGTAAATAAAGCAATAAGAATTTACCTCCAACTGATCTGTCTGTTCCTGCTTGTGCTTCTCCAGCTCCCCCTTTGTCTCCCGCAGCTTTGCATCTAATTCATTAGACTTAATTTCCTCTGACTCCTAGTGAAAGAGAGTAATTTAATGGTGCATTATGAACCTGAACAAAAATAATTTCCCCTAACAAGTGATAAGGAGCTCATGTCACTCCTAGATCCATTTTGCTCTTCCCTTTATAGACTACTGATACACATTTGTGCAAATGGGTACACACAACTATACAGTATATTTTTGCACTATACTTTCACCACATCAGATATATATGGTGTTAGAATTACAATTTTTTTTAAAACCTAAAAATAATAAAGCAAGCGTTTGCAGAGAAGAAGGGCCAGCAAACTACACAACAGTCAATACTGTCCTCTAGTGGATATTTGAAACTCTCAGTAGAGCCACCTAGTTAGCATATTTAACACACGTTTTCCAATAAGCATTCTGTTTGGACTTGCCTGATATGTACGAATCATGTCTTGGCAATTCTTGCGGATCTGTTCGGTCTCCTCTTTTGCCTGGGTCAGCTTGGCAGTCGTTTCTTTTAACTTGTCTTTTGTTTCCTGTTCAGAACACCACAAGATTAAAATAATGACAGCTGAAAATAATACAATACAATAAATCGACTGATAATAGACTAGGTCTGGGACATGCTGTGAGTCTGTATCAAATTATACATGAAAATGAAAAGTGAGGGGGTTTTTTTTTAGTTGGAATTTTCCTTTATAGAATTTCATCACTGTTAGCCAGTTTAAACAAGTTACCTTATGAGCATCTGTCTCACTCTTTAATTTGTTCTGGGCCCATTTCACTTTGATGATATGAGAGTTGATCTCATCTTTGAGCTTTTCCAGTTCACGAGACAGCCTACTTATCTCATTCTCCTACATAAACGAGAGTAAAAACACACTTAATAAATGGCAGAATTAAAAAAAGATCAGCCAGCCTTTATCATCAGCCGGCTTTCATTTTATATTGCGAATAGGATAGTGTGTTTTTACTTTGGCATCATGTAGCTGCTGAAGTCGTGCTTTCTCCTGAGCAAACTGGTTCCCCCTCTTGGCCTGCTTGTCCACCTCTGATGTTGCCTCTCTGAGCTTTCTCTCCAATTGCTCCTTTTCCCTACGGAGGTCCAGTGCCTCTTTTTCCCCTCGAACATACTTCATAACCATGGCTTCCTTCTCCTGGCGTGCCTCCTCACACTTCTTACCAGCCTGTATAATCATCAAATAATACAGTGAAACATCAGCCATGTATAACTGTATTGTTTAGTATTTTTATTTACAAATACATTTTGCAGAACTGTGAGAATGTCCTGTCATAATGTGGTGCTTTCAGTATTCAAGTTGCAGGTTTTGCATATTTAAGATTCCAGTTTGCAGAAAAGAGAAGGGGAAATGACACTGTTATGAGAATTTGGTATGAATAGAGGACCAGTCTGACTGAATCCTTCTATAATAAGTAACACATTCCACCTATCTAGCTAATTTTACTTAACATTAGAGCTTGTTACTGAAGACAGGGTTAAACATGAGCCAATACTGAGACCATGAGTGAAAGATAAAGACAGACAACAGTGCCACATTCTGTTGGGAAATGAGAAACGAAGGATGAGGGAAATAAAGATCGAGAACCACGGTCTAGTCATTGTTTGGAAGTAATTGATCCACTGTGGAAGAAAAAGAGCTTTGTGTTGGGAAAGGGGGAAGGGTGTCATCTTGGATGATTGTTTCTATGGTACCAGTGGCAGTGGTCATAGTGATGACCTCTAACCTGCTCAAGGCGGTAGGACATGTCCCTCTGCATCTGTTGAACGGTGTTTTTAGCCGCCTGGTCCTGGTGAACCAGTTTGTCCTTGGATTCTTTTAGCTCCTTCAATAGTTGCTCCACCCTGCTCTCAAACTGGTAGGACAAAAAGAGACAGTGATACAGTTATAGTTTTAAAAAAATCTGCTTAAGAATGACTAGGGCAGGGCCAATCATGAACACTCCCCGTATGACGACACGAAAGCGGGCTTGACGGGGCAGGGTTAAAGATAGAGGCAATTAAACATCCAGGAACAGCACTATGACTCAACATGAAAGATCATGATGATATACACAGTGGGAGTTGTGCAATAAGCACTACAAAATCCACAAAAGGCACAATATATCTTCCAGCTAGTCAGTAATTTATTTTTTAATAACCTGGTAAGGGTGGCTAAGTTTATTACCTACAGCCTTTCTGAATCTATGACCAAACGGGTTGGCTTTGATTTAAAACTAACTTTTCCTTTTGGATTAAAAAGGCAGAACACTTGGGATTAAAAAGACAGAACACAAAAAAGCAGAACACGAAACAGCTGCCAGGTTATTATTGTCCTTCCAGACAAGAAAAATTGAATCGGTGGACAGATAATACTTTTATTAGCTATCCCACAGGACATGTAAAAGCTTCATTGTGCTGCCCAGTGCTCATGTTTTGGAAGCCTGCAAAATGACCAGACTAAAAAGAAGCATGTGGGGTTGTTTACCGGTTAAGCCTATTAGTAATAATAAAAATAATAATATCAACAACAATAATAATAAATAATTTAATTAATGCTTCAGCACGTTAAATTTATCTGATGTATTGCTTTTGAGCCTTTGACAAAATGGCGGCAACAGTTCAGCTATGACAGTTCGGCACATTGCACCTAAAAGATAGTAATCACATGGTATCTTTACTTTCTTCATTTTTTTGCTGATGTTTCATCACACAGTGACGGTGCCAATCTTTATTCTGCCTGGTTTCGTCAGTGTTTCCACGTACTTGCGTTTTCCTGATTCTGAAAAGATTGTCTATCATCTGTACACACCTACTGAGAACTCATCCTCTTTGGTCCAGTTTCAGCATGTTCAGTGTAAACATAGTTACACACCAAATGTTTTGTAAAAGTCAATAAGGGATTTTCCACTTTTTTAAGTTTGTTAAGACTACTTCTTGGCCCAATAACCTATGAATAAAAAAAAATCTTAGCTTGTCTTAGGAATCCAGACTTCTTATTCATGCAGCCCTGAACTGTGTGTCTACTAAAGAATGACTCTCACTACTAAAAGCAAGAGTAAGAGCTTTATAATTGGTTTTTGTTCATGGTGTTGATTGTTTGCTGAGATAGAGCTATGATCACATCTCTGCCCCTTGCTCTCTCTCCACAGAAGAGGCAGAAGAGGCAGTAAATGAGTCTGGTGAGATGAGAGCGCACAGACACCCCTTCTAATTCAGCTGTGATGAGAAGCTGTGAAAGCGTAGTACACACAGCAGTTTCCTGTCATTACCATGATACTGGATTATTGCTCTTTAGACACAGCCAACCTCCTGGGCTGCTGTTTGATTTGTGTTATTACCCTCTGTTACAAAGGCCCACAACTGAACTTGATTGCGATCTCGCCCGAACCCATTGCTTGCCTCAAAGAGGTGTACCTACTCAGCACCAGATGCAGGCTCTTCAGTAAATAAGCACATTAATCAGTAAATAGAGCCTGAACTGGCTATTCAGGTCTGTCATCTGAACTGACATGAGCAGGCTTATTTAGCAAAACACAGTGCTGGTCACATTTATCAGTTGCTATTATTAGCCTTGTTATTGACCATGTCTCAAACAACAGTGGTCATTCTGGAAAAATAAATAGGGCCAGTGGCAGGCTGTAAATAGAACGGAAATGTATACTGATTATCATCACCAGCACGCCACTTTCTGTCACGGCATACTGCTTAACTACAGCTTATGCTGAGTGATACCAATTTACCTTCTTTATAGTGCAAAGATGTTGTTTCTCAGTTTCCATCCTCCTCTTAAGCTCATCTCTCATGCTGTCTTTCTCAGAGCAGATGCCCAGAATCAACTCCTGGTGTTTCTTATTCTCATCCAGCAACCTGTCACAAAATTACAGTCACTGTTATTGTAACAGCTTTACACATATCTCTCAGTGATTTAACTGGCTGCTACTGATTTGGTCTACACCATTTGGAAGGCTTTCAATTTTAACAAGTGTCTAAAAATGATTACTGAAGAGGCCTCCTTAACAAGATCCTAACAACAGCTCAGTGCTGGACTGGCTTCAGTTTCTAGGCAAAGCAGGTGTTCATATGAAAATGAGGAAAATAAAACCACATGGGAATGTAGTCAGGTGCAATGCAATACACAACAGGAGATAAGACTTATTAATTCTATAAGGACATCACCATACCCGCAGGTTTTAGCAAATTCTCGTCAAATAATTTGCCATAATAAAATGACAAGATTTTAAAATAAATATAATTTCAATAGAATTCCAGATTTGGAGTCAATTCCACACTTCCACGCTAATTTAGGATCCAAGTATAAATATTGGCTTTTATTTTTTTTTTAAATATATGATAGAACTAAACAACAAGTAATCAACATATGTAGCTGAGAATATTCTCATGCCAGATAGACTGTCTGATGGAGGTCAATAATGCTACACTATATTGCCAAAGGTTTTGGGACATTTTGGACAATTTCATGCTCCCAACTTTGTGGGAACAGTTTGGGGATGACCCATTCCTGTTCCAACATGACTGCACACCAGTGCACAAAGCAAGGTCCATATAGACATGGATGAGTGAGTTTGGTTTGGAGGAACTTGACTGGCCTGCACAGAGTCCTGACCTCAACCTGACAGAACATCTTTGGGATGAATTAGAGCGGAGACTGCGAGCCAGACCTTCAGTGCCTAACCTCACAAATGCATTTCTAGAGGAATGGTCAAAAATTCACTCTTCATAAACACACTCCTAAACCTTGTTGAAAGCCTTCCCAGAAGAGTTGAAGCTGTTATAGCGGCAAAGGGTGGGCCAACTCCATATTACATTCATGTGCATGTAAAGGCAGACGTCACAGTTTTGGAATGGCTCACAGTCTCCACTCTAATTCATCCCAAAGGTGTTTTATCAGGTTGAGGTCAGGACTCTCTGCAGGCCAGTCAAGTTCCTCCACACCAAACTCGCTCATCCATGTCTTGCTTTGTGCACTGGTGTGCAGTCATGTTGGAACAGGAAGGGGTCATCCCCAAACTGTTCCCACAAAGTTAGGAGCATGAAATTGTCCAAAATGTCTTGGTATGCTGAAGCATTAAGAGTTCCTTTCACTGGAACTAAGGGGCCAAGACCAACTCCTGAATTCAATGATTTGGAGGGGGGTCCCAGAACTTTTGGCAATATAGTGTATATTATAATTAGTGACCTCTTATTTCATTAAATACAGTTAAATGTTCTGAAGCTGTGTTAGATGTTTGAAGATTTGGGAAAATAAATTGCATTATTAGGCTCCACAAAACATAAAAACCAAAGTCTGTATGTGAACACAATATAAAGTCTTGATAGGATCAATTCACCAAAAGACAATATCACAATTAGACATAAGATAAATAATACAATCGAAATATATTATAAGCAGCCTTTCTGATATTCTCATACAAGCAAAATATAGCACTGATGAAGTAATAGCACATCACGAAAGCCTTGTCAGGTAAGTATGAGATAGGGAAAAGGAATGAAGAGGAGTTTTACTGTGCAAATCAGGAATAACAGGAACGCTAATCTAATCTAACCTGTGGTGGAGAAACAGCTGCTGTGTTGATTGGCAACACTTTCGTCAGCTAATGCAAAATTAGTTTTTGTTGGCAAGGACAGATGATGATCCCAGCACACCTGAGCAGACTGATATTACACTGTTTATCATCAGATCAAAGATCATACAAAAACACACACACACAACAAAACTTGTGTTACACAAAACTTTGTGTAAACTATCTACAGCACGGTTTTACAAAACAAATCAGTGACTTTTCCCTATCTGTGACTTTTCTTCCTTATTTGTCTAGAACAAAACTGGAAAAGCTAGAAGATTGCATGACTTACAGCAGAGGTATTGGACGAATGAATCTTAAGGCCCTGTCTGACATTTGTCCTTCAAAACCAAATCCAAAATCGTTGCCTTTTTAATAATTAAAATTTAGTGAAATTCCATTTTCTGTTTCAGACTTTTCAGGACTCTGAGAACTCTTTGCTATACAAACCTAGAAATATTTAAAACCCTGGTGAGGCATTTTGAATATTCACAAGATCTTACCTTATTATTAACACTCACAGTGAAACTGCTTCACTGCAACCTCCCTCTGCAGCACCATGCTAACCAACAAGCCAGTGATAAACAGGAGATTATGTAAAAGACAACTATTTTAAATATTCAGTACCTTTTGATGGCCTTTTCCTGTTGCGAGTATTTGTACTGGACACACTTCTCGAACACAACCATGGAGCCTGGATCCTTGAGCAGACCATTCGGAGGGCTCGCTCTGCTGCTGCCTTGCTCACGTACCTGGAAGTTCAGCAGCTCTGACTCCAGCTCATCCAGAAGAGACTCCTGAGACACAGAGCGCTGGATCTCAGACATTAGCTTCCTGCTACAGTCTGTATCGTACAGATTAGCACTGGAGACTGAGTTTATGTGATTAGTCTCATGTTGTGGCGAAACTGCTGAATCAGTGTTTGTCACTTTGCCAGTTTGACTGCTTAGACTTTGAGGTTTGGCAGCATCCCCTGATGGACTTACTTCATGTGAAGGCGTATTGTTCGACTCACAAGATTCTTTTGGATCGTCTGGAACACAAGAAGAGGTCATTTTTTGGTCCTCAGGATGACTGGCAGGAAGCAAATCCTCTTCTAACCCATCCAGAACAGCAGGTACTGTCTCTACAGGTCCATTAGGAATAGCTGGAGGACTCCTGCTATCATCTATGGAGGAGGTTCCACTGTCACAGCTGCTGTTGCCATCCCCTTGTCCGTCCTCTGCAGTCGCTCCTTCTTGGTCTGGTGTGGGAAGGTCCAGCATCAGCTCCACCCTTTCAGCACCATCAGACTGAATGCTGTCCAACACACTGTCCTGTTCAGCTTCCTGTTCAACATCCTCCTCCACACCTTTCAGTTCCTCTTCAGGACCATCTCTGATGACTGGTGATGACCCTGTGTATTCTGTGCTGACGTCTGTGCCGTGATGAGGTTCGGGAGTGGGGTGCTGCTCTCCCTGACAGTCACACTGCTCCATGCTCTCCTAAAACGCCACACCTGAAAGAGACAATTAATTATTACCATGCATGGATCAGCACTGCTTTTCTGCTACTTTGTTAAAGATAAACAGCACTACATTACGAAAATTCTTTAGTTTGTCAAAAAAAGTGTTACAAAAGGTCTTGCTAATGCAGAACTATGTTCATTATCATACTTCCTGCAAAGGCCACTGGGAGAAAGTAAAAGTCACTTCCTCCTCCTTCTGACCTAGCTTAGGCTCTGGCACTGTCCTCTACACACCAAATGAATGGAAACCTCTTTCCCTGTTGCACACACAGCCTACAGCTTGAGTAAATTTAAGCTGGTATTCATCTCCCTAGATTTCATTTAGTGACATACTGACATTGCAATTGTTCTCTTATGAACTCAACTGATACTGCTACACATGCCAATCCCTTTAAAGGCCAATCATGTGCTACAAGTGTATAACCAGACCTTTCTCTGAATACAGCACTCCCAGAGAGTATGAGCGAGGGCAAAATTCAAGAGATGAACTTTGGACAGAGTGCTTTAAATCAAGATATGACATTCTGTAAAGTGGCTTTAAGTCATGTGACTTTCTGAAAATGTAATAGTGTGGATGTGTACACAGCTAGGCAAAAAGAAAATAAATTTCAATAATAAAAACTCTCATTTGATGTAACGAGATAAATTCCCATAATGGGTTTGAGGTAGAGTTTGCACCCCAAAATAAAAAGAAATGGTGTTTTCTCTAGTTTTCACAAGAGTTTTATTCTAATCTGGCTAGCATCTTGACAAAAAAGTCAACTGTAAGTAGAGAATTTTCTTTCTCTGGCTGTTTAATGGCAGAGGACAAAAACATACTGATGACTACTAGACTATTGAGATCACTTGTTTGCTGGGCAACTATGAATTTTATATTATATATATATATATATATATATATATGTAAGATATATATTATATATAAACACATAATGACACACTCTTCTTGCTCCAGGAGCCCAGGGTCCTAAACCTAAGAGCCATCAGTTTTCTGAAACCACACACAAGGTTGCAGAGTAGCCTGTAGCCTAAGGCACAAGAGGTAAGGGGACACCCTGGACAATGTCCCAGCCCACCACAGGACACAATTTTTCACACAAACACCAATTCACACACTACAGACGATTTATAGCTGTCGATCAGCCTACCACGGATTAATTGTTTTTACTGGGGGATGAAACTAGAGTATCCTGAGAAAACTCCTGAAGTACAGGGAAATCACACAAACTTCAAACACACACACACACACACACACAGTGGAGACAGGAATAGAAAATACTAAAGTAGATGGTGACACAATGTGGAAGACAGGTTTTAGGATCATCACTCAGAGTGAACTTGGGATTCAGGAACTGTGATCATGTTATATAACGTGCTGTAAAATGGAAAAGTTTCACTCAGTGAAAGCAAAAGAAACCAAAAGCCAGCGAACTGGAAAAGATTATAGAAACTCTCAAATATCTTTGTTTGCACTAACTAGCTGTATCCACAGTGGGCTGAGAAAGTGGATCTGATGCCAAGAAGATCTAAAAAAAGATCTAGGAACAAAGGAATGTGTGGTTGTGAAATCGATACCAGGGATGTAGCTACAGCAAAGCTACCTGTCAACTGCATCCATAACCAGCGACATGTCGTGAACAAACAGCTGGACATTTCTGAAGACGGTGGCCAAAGCCTGCTATAGCTCCTGCTATTCTCTATCCTCGATCAAAAACACGAGAGATCAGAACCTAATTTAGATTGCTCTATTAGAATATTTATCCACCTAAACGAGCCATCATGAAGCGGGAGTTAACGTTAGCCACAGACTCTGCTAGAAAACACCTGATTAGCCTGCTAGCTAACGCAGCTGCCGGAACTGCGGTGCAGCTAAAGCAATGCTTCACCCGAGAATGGTCTTAAATGTGACATTTGACCTACCCTTTATGTAAGGTCCATTCAGTAGGACTGTTAAAAAAGTAGTCAGAACACGGCGTGTTGTCCACCTTCCTTCTGTTAGCTCCTGTTGCGGTGACACATCAACAAATATGGCCACTGCACTTAACCGACGGCAGAGCTCAACACCAGGGGCTGCACATGCGCAGTAAACGCAGGACTGTTTTGTTTTTTAATCGTCGATGAAATAAAAAGTGAAATGAAAGCACGAGCATTGTATCCAGGGGGATTTTTATTATTTTTATTTTATTTTATTATTTATTAACTTGCATTGGTTAGACTGTGATATTTTGTAAAACTCTATTTTATTACTGTTTTATATTAGGTACTTAAGTATAAAAAGTATATAATAACAAGTGGACAAAGACTCCTGGGGTAGTATTTCCAAACACCATCAGAGTAGGATTTGTGTGAATATATTTAATATGTAATAATATATATTAAATCATACATTATAATACTCCAAAAGAGAGGTATCTCTCAACTGGTGAAAGGAGAATTGTTAGAAAAACACATATTTTCTCTGCCATGTACATGTACAAACATTCCCAATTCACAGATAGTCTAGATAATTCACAGCCACGTGCGAAATAGGGATATTTGAGCACATTTTATTTTATTATAGTCAGCATGTTTTTTTTTTTAGCTGAACAGCTCCCTCTAATGGAGAAAATAAGAAATTTAATCACCTAGAGGACATTTTAACAACTAATATCCAGCTGTCAGATCACTTAGTCTCTGTAATTTTCTACTTTACATCCTCATTAGAGTAAGGAGGCAGAAACCTACCATCATTTCTGAGTCTTACTGAGGTAATCTCTCATGGTATAGGACTTCAAATCAAAAGTAAAATGTTTCTCCAGCCAAGCTTTCAATTATTAAATAAATAAATAAATAAATAAATAAATAAATAAATAAATAAATAAATAAATAAATAAATAAAAACATGCGATTTAAAAAAAATGTTTACTATGGGCAGAAGAATATATTTACACATACATATACACTATCTTCCCAAAAGTTTTGGGACATCCATCCAAATTATTGAATTCAGGTGTTGTTTTTCAGGGATTGGGTTTGGTCCCTTAGTTCCAGTGAAAGGAACTCTTAATGCTTCAGAATACCAAGATATTTTGGACAATTTCATGCTCCCAACTTTGTGGGAACAGTTTGGGGATGACCCCTTCCTGTTCCAACATGACTGTACACAGTGCACAAAGCAACGTCCATAAAGACATGGATGAGTGAGTTTGGTGTGGAGGAACTTGACTGGCCTGCACAGTGTCCTGACCTCAACCAAATAAAAGACCTTTGGGATGAATTAGTGCAGAGACTGTGAACTAGGTCAAAACTGTGATGTCTGCCTTTACATGCACATGAATGTAATATTGAGTTGGCCCACCCTTTACAGCTATAATAGGTTCAACTATTCAGGGAAGGCTTTCCACAAGGTTTAGGAGTGTGTTTATGGGAATTTTTGACCATTCTTCTAGAAGCACATTTGTGAGGCCAGGCACTGATGTTGGACGAGAAGGTCTGGCTCACAGTCTTCGCTCTAATTCATCCCAAAAATTGAGGTTGAGGTCAAACTCACTCATCCATGTCTTTATGGACCTTGCTTTGTGCACTGGTGTACAGTCATGTTGGAACAGGAAGGGGTCATCCCCAAACTGTTCCCACAAAGTTGGGAGCATGAAATTGTCCAAAATGTCTTGGTATGCTGAAGCATTAAGAGTTCCTTTCACTGGAACTAAGGGACCAAACCCAATCCCTGAAAAACAACACCTGAATTCAATAATTTGGATGGATGTCCCAAAACTTTTGGGAAGATAGTGTATATGTATGTGTAAATATATTCTTCTGCCCATAGTAAACATTTTTTTTAAATCGCATGTTTTTTTTTTTTTAATTTATTTATTTATTTATTTATTTATTTATTTAATAATTGAAAGCTTGGCTGGAGAAACATTTTACTTTTGATTTGAAGTCCTATACCATGAGAGATTACCTCAGTAAGACTCAGAAATGATGGTAGGTTTCTGCCTCCTTACTCTAATGAGGATGTAAAGTAGAAAATTACAGAGACTAAGTGATCTGACAGCTGGATATTAGTTGTTCACTGGAACTAAGGGGCTAAGACCAACCCCTAAAAAAAAACTACCTGAATTCAGTGATTTGGAGTGGTGTCCCAAAACATTTGGCAGCACAGTGTGTGTTCATCCTGCTGTTAGAGTTTACTCAGAATCAGAGTTTGAATAGAACTGGTTTTGTCAGGGCGCCTGTTAATTGCGCATGCGCATTGAACATTGGTTAAAAAAACCTGCTAGATTGTTCGTTGCCACGTGCGGAAATTACATACGTGAGGTAAAATTGTTCGTGATAAACTATGTGTATATATATATATATATACATACCAGCAGCATCAACGTAGGGAAGGTGTTTCACTGTGTTATATGGTGAAAATGCTATTTGACATGAAGCAAGCTGAGTCATTTTCTAACTTGGGTTACGTTATCTCAACCGTCTTCGTTTGCTAGCTTTTAGAAGAGGTGGTGTTAACGCTAATAGTTATATTTTATTTCTATAACATATACAGCGCTTGCTAAAACCTATGTGTTTAAATATGTTTTAATTATATAATTGGAGTTGTTTTCTGGCCTAATTGGCGGCATTACGTAGCGGATGATGCTAAATTGACCGTCTTGATTGTTGAGTATAACTCATGTAATTTATACACGTGACAGTGATTGAAAAAAAAAAAACATCTTTGTCAGCCAAAATATTAGTTAATGTTGCCTAATTATACTTTAAAAACACAAAGTACGTGTTTAAGATTTTTTTATTTAACACACAGAATGAGCGTTGGCGAAAAACATGGCGAATCAGTGACTCGGTTCTTTTCGCTCGGTTTAATGATTCGACTCATTGTTCAATTCATTAAGTTCGTTTCATAGAAGGCATGAGGTGTGTGAGAAATAAATGCACTTATATTAATGTATAAAAATAATGTCGCCATATTTCAGCAAGTGCAATTTGTATTATACTTTCCATCGTATTACATATGCATACACAGAGAAAAAAATCATATATAAATACATGTAATATATATATATATATTTGGCAAATAAAATTATTCTGATTGTTTTGATCCCCATTTTAAAGATTGGGGGAAAACAAATAATAGTGGTTGCCAGCATACTTACTGAAGTTTAAATTGCTCTGTACAGAGTAGAGACCAACGTCCAGGATGAACCGTGCCTTTTCACCATCGCTGGTCAGACCGACCCTGCCGTTGAGAAGACCTGCATCAAGTCCAGGTTTAGTGACACCAAGCATCGTGACTCCTGTAATTAACAACCAGGGTGCCTGCTTACCTCAAGCACGGTCTCTGTTGACTGGTAGCTCAGATGGTAAACTGAACACCATAACGCAATTTGTACAGTGCTCCTTCTGAACTCCTATTAAAATATTAAATAACATTTATTTATACTTTCATTTCAACCCCTTAAAGCTGAAGGTAGCAGAAACGAGAAAGAGTGGATGCCTGTGAGAGACAACAGTGCTGTGTGTATCTGGTCTTTTTTTTATGTTTTCAGTGAGTTGTATTTTTACTATGCAAAACTGTTTATCTGTGTAATGTATGGGAATCTTTGACTTTCACAGAGAGCTGGATCTGTGTCTGCTCCAGTTACAGTGAGCCTGTGTAATTATTGCAGTAAGCAAGGTAGATGCTTTTGTTTAAATCTACACAGTTCTTTCTGCTTCATAAGAGTATGAACAAATTCGGTGCTTTTACGGGGGTGTATATGTCTGAATCACTGCGCTAATGTGTTTAATCCTAGGTAATCTTAAGTGCACAGGCTGCAAAAGGACTTGCTACTGCTCGGTAGCTTGTCAGACAGAGGACTGGAAGGCCCATCGCCACATTTGTAAACTAAGTGCTCAGGAAAACACAGCAAGGTAGTACAATACAGAATATAGTGTTGTGGATATAATTAGTTTTTTTTCATTCTGTATATGATTATATTGTTTTATGTTGTTTTCCGTCAGTGACAAACCAAAGGAGTCCCTGACCCTACCTGGACATGGAGCTAGTGTTTTAGAAAACAAAGTAGTATTTCTTTCAGTTTCTCATTGCATTGCTTTGTTGTTAAGAATATAAATATGCATGTGAACATCTCGTTGCATGGAGCTATATCCTTCTTAATTAATTAACTAATTTATTTATTTATCTATCTATCTATATATATATTTATTTATTTTTGCCAGGTGAACAAGAGTCATGTGGTTGAATCAAAGAGAGTTTACCTTCGGGATTTACGCAAGAACAACATCTCTAAGGGAGATGAATTCCAAGTAGTTTTTTCATGTAGTCTTCTGCATCATCTTGTGCTTTTTTTGTTGCTATGTTCCTAAACCATTCTGTTTGCATTCAGGCAACCGTGGTGGAAATGCGGACCCCTGGGAAGTTCTTCATCCACATCCAGTCGATGGAAATGCTTGAGACCCTAAAGAACATCACTCTAAATCTACAGAAGGCATACAGTGGTTCACTTGTGTCTGAGTACAAGCCCGAAATTGGGGAAATCTGTGCTGTGAAATACTCTTTTGATCAGGTCATTCATAATAGAGCTTTTAGTAGTTCACATTAACTGAGAGAATTAAATTGTAAGATATCAAAAGTGGATGATTTTTTATATTGTATGATCTGTAGATTTTCTTCACAACCCACAATGCTACAGTTTTTTGCCTGTAAATACAGTTGATTAAGATTATTTAAAGCCATATTTTGTTTATATAGATGATTATAACAGTTCTGCCAGTCATTGACTTCTAATCTAGAGTAATCTAGAGCTATGTTTGGAGCATGTCGGATCTGCATATTATTACCATGATTTCTGTAGAAAACACTGATTTTAATTATTTCTTGTCTCATTTCAGAATTGGTATCGGGGTCAAATTGAGTCTGTTGATTTGAATCACCACACTGCCAAAGTGCTTTACATAGATTTTGGAAATGAAGAGGAGGTCAAATTTGACCAGATATGCCCCATGTCAGCAAATATTGATGCTGCACCATCATGTGTAGGGTTTTCTGCCTATCTGATAGCATGGTTTCTTTGATTGCTTGTTTGTTAAATCTCATTCCATCTGCTGTAATGGCTAACAAGAGTTTTGTATTATGAACTTAATGTTGCAGGCACTACAGTGTTGTATTGCTGGAGTAACTGCAATCATGAGCAGTTGGACAGGCGAATGTTGTATTGCATTGAGGCAGCTGGTTGCTGGAAAGAGTCTGACTTTCACTGTGGTGGATGTCCTGTACAGCTCTGTGCTTGCTGTAGATGCGTCTCTGTCCACACTTGGTAGAACAAAAACATTTTGCGTATCAAAATGGCTAAAAATTGTAACATTTTAATCGAGTTTTAATTTGCCCACAGGTAAGAATCTGAGTACTTTCCTAATTGACCAGGGCTATGCAGTGAAGGACAGCACTTCCACAAAGCCACAGATCAAGCAAGATATCAGTGAGTCAGTTGTTTATCTGTAGAAGTTGGTGAATTTGTTTATTCTTTCAATCAGTGCTATTTGTTATTTTCTTTTAAGATTCTTTAATGACTGCATCATTTGAAAACTTCAAGCGTTTGGCTGATGGGAAAAATGAGAACACTGAGGCACAGCCACCCGAACCTTTGAGTCAAGAGGTTGGAGACATCTTCACAGCTATAGTCACCCATCTTCAGTCCCCATCAGAGATCATCTGCCAGAAGCTAGAAAATGCCAGTAAGAACATTCTATCCCAGTTTAACCAGTTAGAGGCAGATGAGCCAGTGAGAGTCTTAAAACAAGTTTGATTAAACTCTAGACACAAACATGGCCATATGCCATCATGTTAATTGTTCTCATGGTTTTCCTGTCTAGGTGTTATACAGCAGTTACAAAAAAGTTTGAGAGAACAGTGTACCAAGACTCAGGCCAGTGAGAACTTTCGACCTGCTCCTGGAACTATCTGCTGCTCTCTTTTCTCAGGTGAGGCCAAATCTATAAAGGACTTTTAAGGTTATTGTGGCCTGGCTATCCAGTAATATAAATGTTGGTCTATTTTTTTGTGTTCCTTTACAGAGGACAATCAGTGGTATAGGGCCAAAGTCTTGGCATATTCCTCTGAGGATCGTGTGTGTGTGGGTTACATAGACTTCGGGAATTCAGAAGAGGTGGTGTTGAATCAGTTGCGTCCTATCAATATGGATCTGTTAGTTTTGGCTTCTCAGGCAATCCCATGTGCCCTGGCAGGTAAAGAAAAACAATTTGGGACTTTCAGGAGGTGCTTTCTGTCAGACAGCTAATCAAGTGTTCATTTGAACAAGTTAAAGTAAAACCAGTGTTTTATAGATGTTGTCAATGGAATTTAGTTGTTAAGTAAATATTTAACTTAATAATTGATTATTAATTGAAAGCATATGCTGTATTTTTTTCCTTTGTTTCCAGGTATTAAGCCCATTTCACATGTGTGGTCAGAGGAGACAGTTGTAACGCTGAAACAACTGGTCTGTAACCGCTTCCTCCGTGTGGAGATTCTTGGAGAGCGAGATGGAACAGCTTTAGTCGCTATGGTTGATGAGTCCAGTGATCCTCAGACTAATGTAGCTGAGCTGCTGGTTGCTACAGGTCATGCTACTGTTGGGGAAATGGAGACAAAAAAAGAGGACGCATGTGAAAGTGCTGGTAAGTCTAAAGAACGTATTTAGGTTCCTGTCTCATTCAAGGCAGATCACGTCACTGCAACAATATTCTTTTAATGTTATGGAGTAAAAGCTGTGTATAGAATAACACTCTATCATAGTTTTTCACACAATATACTGTTACACCAGACCATCAGTTGCTCCTGTGTTGCTTCCAAGTTGATTATCTGTAAGCAGACTAATAAATGCGCAAAATATTTATCAGCTTAAAATTTCCTCGTAGTCTACTGACAAATGCTACCTATTTCATATTTTGCATTTCACCCTATTAACACTTATTTTCTTTTTATTGAAAAAAAGAAATCGCTCTTTATTACTGCATTGTGATGTTGCACTACACACTGTTTTTCTTCTCCTGACAGATGACAAATTGGAGTGGTCCTGTGCAGAACTCCCCACTGATGGCCAGAAGGTGGTGCTAGTGATCAGTGTACTAGAAAATCCTGGACAGTTCTACTGCTATAATTACAGTGCAGATGGTATGGTTCTCCCTGTCTGTCTGTTTATTGTTCTGCAAAGCATTGATGCTGTGCTGACAGTCAGGAATATCTTTACTTTTATGTGTGACAGTCATGCAGACCATGGCAGAGTTGTCCACTGCTCTGATGAAGCACTGTGAGGCTGATGGGACTCCTTTTAACCCTGTTGTTGGAGAACCCTGTTGTGCTCGCTTCAGTGGTCAGATACATGTCTCTATTCATGATTTTATACAATGTGTGTAATTTTGTACCTGTTAAGTACATTTTTTTATTGTTATTTTTATTTTGCTTGCCTAAATTCCATGAAGAAATTTAAATTTCAACTCCTTTACTCTTTCCTCAGATGGGAACTGGTATAGGGG
The DNA here is from genome assembly GCF_019097595.1 of Hemibagrus wyckioides. NCBI lineage: Eukaryota > Metazoa > Chordata > Actinopteri > Siluriformes > Bagridae > Hemibagrus > Hemibagrus wyckioides. The sequence continues at coordinate 14,048,279 of NC_080722.1, forward strand.
TGTGATGCAGAGTCTTGAGGGAGATGGAACTGCTAAAGTGTACTTTGCAGATTATGGGAACACTTGTAATATACAAATAGCCCATCTACGAGCCATCAAACCTAGTCTCCTCAAACACCCTTTCCAGGCCATATCTTGTTGGCTTGCAGGTATATCTTGTGTGAAGTGTTTCTGTTTCTTAGTGTGATTTAAGCATGTATTTGGCTTATCGATTGTACCAGCACAAAAGAATGTGGGTGTTACATGGCAGACTTGGGTATTGCTTAGTTAAATATTGCCCATGTTCTGCCTAACCCCATTTCCTGTAGGACTTGAGCCTGTAGGAGGGGAGTGGAGTAAGGATGCAGTGCAGAAGTTCCAGACTCTGTGTGTGGGGAAGCAGCTCACCGGGAGAGTGGTATCCGTCACTGAGAAAGGTTATGGAGTGGAGCTGGAGTTTAGTGGCCACAACATTGCTGCTGTACTCATCGCGGAACAACTCGCCAAACCTTCAGGACAGGAGAAGAAGCCTGATTCACAAGTAGCCTCATTCAGTGAAACTGCAGAAGTATCGTCTGCACCAGTGTCTGCTGAGAATCACTCTTGCTCTGAGCAGCCAGTTAAAACCAGTGGACAAAAACTTGCTCCATCACATACCGGCCCATCAAATGAATGCAAGTTACACTGTACCTGTATTATATGAATTTCTCCAGATCAAATGTATAAGAAAAAAGTTTATAGAGTTTCCTACTGTTAATTTACTTTTAAATGTTTTATAAATCATTTTGATTATTGACTGATTATAATTTGAGATGTGTTTTTTAAACGTAGCGGTTTCATTTCCTCTGGACTGGAAAACCGTAGATTTGCCTCACAGTGAAACTTTCCAGCCTCAGGTGGCAGCAGTGACCAGCCCAAGTCTCTTCTATGTGATGAATCCTAGAGAGGGTGTGAAATTCTTTAAATGTGAAACATATTTATAGTATTTTTACAAAATATTAATAATTGTTATACATTTTTAATTGGTGGTATCCCGATCAGTATCAACAAAATTTGGGGTTGGACACTTGTTTGCTTTTGTCCTTGTGGCACAGATAAAAGTATGTACTTAATATTCTGCCTTATATTTAGAATGGATTTTAAATGCTGTGTTTTATTACCTGTTCCTGATACAGTGAACATAGAGAAGTTGCAGAGTGTTATGACGGATGTGATGAGGTATTGCAGCAAACAGACGCTGCCCAACCAGAGCATGCCTTTACCTGGAGCAGCCTGCTGTGCTCAGTTTTCAGGTCACTCACTTCTGAAATTTCAACCAGTACATTAAAACACAGTCGTGCTAAAAACAACCTACTAACGAACACCCCAGACTTATACACAATAAAACTGTGTCCAGTTGCTTTTAAGTGATGAGTTCTGCAACAATATTTCTTCTAGGCTTTGAAGTAACATTTTTTCCCGTAATCAGGGGTGATGTCTCAGAAATGGACCTTTTTCTGTGTAATAAAAAAAGATTTACTATTAAACACCAGGTGACACTCAGGAAAGACCGCATTGTAAAACTTCAGTGGTGGAATTCTGGATAAAGCCAATAATTCCATGCCTGTCCTAAAATAATTACATGCTTCTAGTGTGCACCTTTGCTCTTAGATCAGTATGGAGGAAAGAATTGTGGCAAGAATTCCATTGTAGTGCGAAAGCTTAAGTTTTAGGTTTGTTTATATTTGGCATTGGCTAATTATACAGAAGAGTGACCTTGAAGCTATCTTTAACAGTCACAGAGTGTTTTAATTAGCTTTGTATTTATAATGTTTAAATGTTTTTTTTTAATCAGGTGACAAAAACTGGTACAGAGCTGTTGTGTTGGAAGCTACCAGCACATGCGCAGTTGTGATTTATGCAGACTATGGGAACATTGAGAGGGTTTCTGTCTCTAGCCTCCTGCCAATCCCGAAAACACTTCTGCAGCAGCCCTTTCAAATAGCTAGATGTGCTCTTTCTGGTAGGAAAACCTTTTAAGGTTTTTTTTTTTTTTTTGTCAGTCAGGGCACACCCTTGTTGAAATCCATAATGCTGCTAAATCAGTATAGCTGATTTAGTGTCTTGTAAACTTCTTTTTCCAGGTAAAAAACACTTCCCAACTATGTGGCCTCCTGAGGTCCTGGAGCTTTTTGGTATACAGATGAGTGGCAAAGTACTGGCGACTGTAGATCATTTTGATGGCACCTTTAACTTGCTAAATGTTACCAAGCCCACAGCCCAAGGAGGAACCAACATTAACGCCATTATTTTAGAGGCACTGAAGAAATCTGGCAAGTCCAGCATAAAATCGCTGACCCAAGACACACAGGCTCAGGGATATGAGCCGACACAGGCTGGTGTTGCATCCTCTGCCTTAGTTGATAACTTATCTACAGACACAGAGAAGCCCGAACCTCAAAGTCAGAAGAAAGGTACCTATCTATTCACACATTGATTTTGTGAAGAATTTTTAATTTGACACCCGCTTTACAGTGAGTCAGAAGGAAGTTGTTTCTTTGAAAATTCACCAGCAGCTCCTGACTCCAGCCAAATATGTGTACATGAGTTCTGTAGTTAAACTCTTCTCAACTGTAAACTTTCTTCTTAACTAGATAACCATACTAAGTTCCACAACTCAGCTATCATCTGTCATTTAACAAACATTTTGCTGTATCAGAGAACAAATAACTAAACTATTCAGGAAGGAAAAAGCATCCATTTTCTGGGTTATAGTATCACTTTCCCTGCAAAGTAGTTTATTTCCTCATGTTCCTGCTCTTTCTCTCCCCTCCTTAGCTCTCATCTATCATTGTAGAGTTGGACTTGTATAATGTTATAATGTCAATCTATATACCTTTTGACACTTTACAGATAAAGTAGCCTGATTAGCTGATCGGTTTTTGGTGATTTAAACAACAAAAATATTAATAAATTATACTTTTAAATAGCTACAGATCATTTAAGAAGTCTGATCAAAGTGGAAAAAACATTCTCTTGATTTAAGTGCACCGGTGCTGTTCCATCTGTATGTCTTTCCCACCCTTCACCTCTTGTCCTGAAGCTCTTCTTTAGCTAGACTATATTGTAATCCCCTAGAGAAGTGCAATTATTTTTTCTTTGTCTGATTTCAGAAAATGCAGAGACAACCGATGCCGGCGCAGAAAAGGGTGACCCACAGACCCCTAAAGAGTCAGTGACTAACAGTAACGGTGGGTTTCATTAACAACCTGAGGACCTGCTAACTGTGATAGATTGTTGGTTTATGATATTTGTTGAAATTGGTGTGAAATGATTGGATTCTTCTCCATCTAATGATGTTGCTCTGTTTACAACCTTTATACCCATGCTATTGGTTTATTTTAGCAGCTTCTGCTTCGTGCTGTTGCGTGTCCCTTGAACAGAAGGTAAAAACTTTCTTCTTTCCAGTGCATTCATTTTTACTGTCTAACAACTTTTTTTTTTTAACCAATTGCCTTCTAAAAACCTTTTTCTTTCTTTCAATATTATTTTTCCCCAGATTGCCCAGATTGAGGAGTTGCTCCTTCTGCTTGTGAAGCAAATGGGTGTAAGCCCAAAGTAATTTATGTACTAAAAGTAGTTAGTAAAACACATTACTAAAAGTAAAACACGTTACTAAAAGTAGTTAGTAAAACACATTACTGAAAGTAAAACACGTTACTAAAAGTAGTTAGTAAAACACATTGTGTGAATATAGAGCAGAGTTCATTACTGCTTGTCTGTCTCTCATTTATCTTTTTTATTATAATAATTTTGTCAAATCAGAAAACTTCTCCTTTGTGAAACACTCGTTCACCTTGTTCTTGTTGCTTTTAGTTACAGTTTTAATAAAGTTATTTGCATTGTTTTGGATTGTTGTTTTTCTACTGCAGTAAAGATGTACAGTGCTGACATTTATTTCAAGTAATTTAATATTTTATATATAATGTCCATTATCAGACAGTTTTGTGGAGGCTGCATGTATACAGTGCATCATTTGATTTCAGTCGTTCAGTAGTTTCAGGTCATTCAGGTTCCGGTGTAAAAGTTCAGCAATTTTTAACGAGGGTTTACCAAAACATTTTATTTTATTGCATTGGTACTACTGGGGAATATAAGCAAATAAGTGTTTTATACATATGGCTGAACTACTGTTGCTGAAAAGGGCGTTTAAGACTCCCACGCTTCGAGTGTGTGTGTGCGCGCGCGCGCACTGGTCCTCATAGTGGGATGAACTCTGAGAACGCGCGCGTGCACCGAGCCGCTCGAGTGATCAAGACAAGACGAGGACACCGGAGTGATCAGGTAAGAAGATATTTCCTGTGTTTTCATCCTGTGTTTTCGACAGCACGCCGTTTTTACTAGTTCACGAGGCGATATTTGGATACAACAGAGATTGCATTGCAACCTGTTCCTGGATTTAGCAAGGGTAGAAAAGAATAAACAAAAGCAAATGTTTCAAACCAATAAGGTACACGAGTAGTACTGACTGTACTGTGCAAAGCCTAACGACCAGCTGAAACCATGTGATTATTGAACGCTTCATACAGTTGCAAAGTTATTTGATTCGTATCTTATAAACAGAGCAGTGTTGGATAGGGGTTTCTTGGGTGCAGTAATATAGCGCCCTTTTCCCCCCCACAATCTCCTTTATGATGAGTTTGAAGTCTTCACACAGCTCTGCTTCACATCACTTCACCAGGAGATGGGTAACTAAACACTTCTGGGTCATCACTCCTCTCTCTACCTCGTCTCTCATTTAGTTTTGTGGCTTAATTTTACGAAAAGCAAGTTTTTTCTTCTTCATAATTTAGAAGAGGAAATTATGATGATGATGGCACCACATTGGCGCCTCATCGCTTCAGGGTACCCTGTTTGACCTGAGATCAGATTACTATCTGGGTGGAGTTTTGGCTGTAAGTTATTTCTGTGTTTGCGTTTGTTTCCTCCAAGTTTTTCCCTCACAGTCCAAAAAAATGTTCAAAACCAATAAATTGATAGTCTAAGATATAAAAAAAAAAAAAATGTAAAAGTGTAAACAAAGTGTGTGTGTGGTGCCCTGTTCCATTTGGGTGATTTCTCTGAACCCAGGTTGTGTTTCTTGGATCTCTAGATGCACCATGACCCTAACAACGTAGATTCTGACACTGATTTGTGATGTGATTCGGGGTGTTTTATGGTCATTCAGCTGTCTCGGTTGTCAGTAAAGGATCAGTAATTGTCCTAAATACCATTGATGTTTTGATGTATGATGGTTAGAGATGGAAGGTACATTTAAAGGAAAAGCCTAGCTTTAGACAGGAATGTAAGAATGCCATGAAAACAGCTCTCTATCTAGACAGACACAAACATATTTTTCTCTCTCATTCTTGCACTGTCATAAGCCCCACTATTCACAATGGGAATATGATGGCTATCATGACATGGCTTCATCTAAATTTCACAGAAGTGGTCCTGTGCTTTGAAATGCCTATCAGTCATACAGACCACAATCTGTATGCCTTGCAGTCACAATATTGCTTGCTTCCAGCCATCCTTAAATAGGAAGGAAATACTGTATGTCTCTGCTTATCAACCATAAGAGATCATATTCCCTTTCTGCAACTAAACCTGGAATCCTGAAATCCTTCACAGAGAGATCTCTGCTATCCCCTGACTCTACACTGGTTTGTGATCTGGTTTGTTTTCTGCTGCTTATTGTCGTTCGTCATTCCTTTATTCAATATAGCCAATGTTTTTTAACTCTTGGTAAGAGTTGGTTCACAGCTACTCTTGGAATGTGGCCAGTACAACACCCCAACTCAGACATAACACATATTCATTGCACTTCCTATGTCCTCTTTTTGTTTTGTTTTTTATCAGTGTGTAGTTCTACGAGCTGAGAACTACATCAAAAGCATACTCATAGTTTCATGATTACTATCTTTGGAACAGACCTGTATAACTCTCCAATGTGCCTTTGAGTCTATAGAGACTAAATGTAGGGAAGTTGATAACATGGTTCTTGTTGTGACAGCTAGTTATTGTGTATTTTCCCCCTCTTAAGATCTTCAGTAGCTGGTGGTATGGCTGTTAAAGACTGAAAAACCGTCCTAAATTTGAATCATCAAGAACGATGGCAGAACATGTGCTGAAAGCTGGTGAACTTAACTAATATTTCCTTCATAGACAGCTAATAGAAAATTTCCTTCAGCTAATAAGAAGGCAGGTGCATTAGAACACTCTTGGGGAATTCTCCACCTTTGATTGAGTCCTAAAGTCCTAATATATATAATCTAAAACACAGCTATGTGTTTTAGAAGAATCCATCATGACCTTTACCAAAATAAAGTCGTTACTTAAGATGAATAATTAGGATTTCTGCCAATTCTTATGCATTACACATTGCAGATTTTAATACTCACTTCAATATACTACTAATGATTTTATAAGGCACATAAGGCCATCTATCCTTAGGTACTTATTTTATGGTTTCGAGATTAATGTTCTAAACATCTTAGCTTTTGAAATTTTCCATAAATATTGTGTCTGTACAAATATGTCCAGTTATTACCAAATGTTATTTTACTCTCCAGACCTCTTTTAATTGCTCAGTTTACATCTGTTATGACATTTATATAAAGATTTAAATTAAGCTTGTTAAGAAAGCCTACTCCATCAGCCTAATTGGCAGTCAACACAACAAGCCTTTTCCACCACAGTTGACTAACCAGAGTGATTAACCAGCCCCCAAACTTCACCCCCAGTAACTCCAAGCTCCCAATGGGGCTGAAAGCACTACGTCCACCTTCTAACCAATTAACCATGAAACACTTCCTTTTCTCTACTGAAATGTGCAAATTGCCCTCTTGACCTTTTGCCCACCGTTTTCTATTGGGCAATGACAACAATAGTTTACTCTCAAATGACTTTCTGAATATTATTAAGCACTACAAAAAGGGATTTATCTACATTTTCAAAACAGCTGTACTCAGACCTCTTCTGAAAACAAGTCATCTTGACACCCACAACCGCCCCCCTCCCCCCAACCCCCTTCCTTTTCTTGGTTTCTTAGTACCAGCCCATCAGAGTCTCTCAGTGTTCAGGTATGTACCACTACCCAGAAAGCACACCGCTTTACATGTGCTGTGCATCTCCTGAGCCTCTATCACAGTATGCTTGTTTAACTGTTTAAAGAATATCAAGTTTGGGATAAGTCATCAGCTAAATAATGATAGAACAGTAATCATTGTTATTGGGATTGAAGGTCAGAAAAAATACATGCTTGCTTATTTGATTTTCCTGTCTATAAAAGCTTTGTCAAAAAACCTGGGAGTAATATTTTGCCAGAGACAATTCTATCACCTTATTCACATATATCCAATGTATAGTGAGAAATGTATACTTGCTTCTGTGTTAATCGTCTGGATTAGCACAGAGCTTTATTGCTAGTAAACAGAGTACGAAATGCTGTGACACAATTCATATTCCATCTGTTCTCAAGCAGCTGCACTGGTTATATGTGAGCTATGTCCCAGCTCTCAGAGACTCAAATAGAAGTTTGGATCTAAATAGAAAGCCACGATTCTCTGTAGCTATAGTGGTGAAGCATGCATTTATTTATTTATTTATTTATATATTTTTTTATGGCCCCAAACTCCAGATGACATGAGAACCCATAATCTGGCCACATTTATGAGAAGCATTTGTTTATTGTAGCTTTTAATTATTTTTATTCTTGCTTGTTTTTTCTTAAGTTAACCTCCTATTTTCATATATTTGTTTTTATTGTTCTATTTATTATTCTACAATGCAATTTATAATCTTTGTTAGTGCTATATAAATACTGCTACTAATACAAATAATAATGAGCATTTAATGAATCAATACAACATTCCATAACGTTCCTTTGTGCATTTTGAAAGACTTCACTTAACACAAAAAAAATCTGTGCTCCCTTTCACTAGCGTCATCTTGCAGTTGCTTGCATGCCTTGACGTTTAATTAACAAGTTTGGGCTTTTTGAAGAAATGCTTTAAGAATGAAGTTGGAGTCAGGGGAGGGTCTGCGGGTGTTGAGGATGAGATGATTCATCCCATGCTGTTCCTGTCATCTCTGCGGCGATGAGTCTCCCTCCGTTTCACAGTAAACACACACGAGTCAATGATTAATGAACTCTGGTGGCAGCAGGGATGATTCCGTAAGCTCCGAGCTTGGCCACTGCCTGTGTGAGATCTCCGCTGTGTTCCTGATTTGAGGCCATATTAAAGTTTGTGAATTAAAAGAGAATGTTTTGTCATTGCTCAACGTTTTGGCTTCCTTTGTGAGAATTGATTATCCAATGTATTCATATTTTTCTGAAATAACCTGATCCTGAACTACTTTAAAGTGGTTGTTTGTCCAGTCTGTACCCAGTTTAATAGTCTATTAAAAGCTTTTACTTTAAACTCCACCAGCATATTGTTCATGTGTCTATATTCTGAGAAGTTTTCCTCTTGCCCTTCCGAGACCCTTCATGGTCATTCACAGCTGCTTCTTCCCTCATTAATGGTCTCAGGGGCTTTTCATGGTCACCACTTAAAATCCAGTCTCTGTTTGGCCTCTTCAAAACTTGTGTGGTTTCTGAAAGAATCTAATCTCTATTTTGAATGATTTCTGTTTGCTCCTCATTATAGGCTTCCAAAAAATGGGCCCTAGCAGCCGATTACAGCTCCTCCTAGCCATCTTGGTCAGTCAAGGTAAGAGAGATTTGTGTAAAGCAGCGCCTCATTACCTTGCATGTGGTTAATTCGAGAACAATCTGGTTTCCTACACATTGTTTATTAACCTTATTAAACAAAATCAGCCAGCAAATCAGTCTCTATTCATGGAGTGCAACAACATGGCAGATTTGAACAATGTTCAGGTTTTATCTTATTAAACACAGCTTCTTATTAACAAAACTTTCATGAGAACAACACAAATATAGTAAATGAAAAACAGAATAATACCAGAATATCTTCTGATTCTTGTCCGACAAAAAAAAATCAAATTGTGCAGTGAAACATTTAAACTATTGAACTGTTTGTGCCAAGAAGAAAATATATATCATAATAAAATAAAAATAAACGGTCCTGAAAGTGTGCTGAACAAATTCTAAAGCAAATAGTTTATATAAAAAGATTCAGAAAAGATGTGTTTGTGAAGCATCTGATTTAGATTTTTTCTGCCGTTATAACATGAACTATTTAACTATAATCAAAGATCTGTAAAACCGAGCACAGCTAAAAGTTTGCTTAGTTTTATTATCTCTTACATCTTTAGTCTCTAGTTGATTCATATAAAAGATCTCCACTAGGCATTGAGTTATAACTCATTTGAACTTGTTAAAAAAAGTCAACTCTGTTTCTTTAATTTGACAAATTAACATGTGAAATTAATTTTCCAATTACAGTCTAAAAAAAAAAACACTTAATCCCAGACACAGGGTTTTGTGCTTTAATTTTATTGTCAAGCCACAATAATGCACTCACATCTAAAGCTTCTGCCTTTGGCAGTGGTGGAGCCACACTGTCTAGACTGCTGCACAAAAGTAGGGTTAATTGTTTCTTTTTCTGAACTGTGTAGTAATATTCATCAGTATGTATTATACATTCTTTACATGCTCACTCCATGCCAGGCTCACATTCTGCAGATTTCCTTCAAGGACATTGCACCTGACAGCTGAGATATGATGTGGGCTTCTGCATTGAGACAACAGACTACTGTCTCTCTCTAGTCTCCCACCGTTTCTTTTCACATACAATAGACAGACATGATAAAGGAGAGGAAGGAAGAAAGGACAGTCAGTGTCTCAAAAGCAGGCATTGAAAATGTCTCATAGTTCTAGTTGAGCTGAGCTTCTAGCATTTCTACACTTAGATAGATAGATAGATAGATAGATAGATAGATAGATAGATAGATAGATAGATAGATAGATAGATAGATAGATAGATAGATAGATAGATAGATAGATAGATAGACAGACTATATTGCCAAACGTTTTGGGACATCTGGCTTTACATGCACATTAATGTGATATGGATTTGACCCGCCCTTTACAGCTATAACAGCTTCAACTCTTCTGGGAAGGCTTTCCAAAAGGTTTAGGAGTGAGTTTATGGGAATTTTTGACCATTCCTCTAGAAGCACATTTGTGAGGTCCGGCACTGATGTTTGACGAGAAGGCCTGGCTCTCAGTCTCCGCTCTTATTCGTCCCAAAAATGTTCTATTGGTTTGAGGTCAGGACTCTGTGCAGGCCAGTCAAGTTCCTCCATACCAAACCCGCTCATCCATGTCTTTATGGACCTTGCTTTGTGCACTGGTGTGCAGTCATATTGGAACAAACTGTTCCCACAAAGTTGACAGACAGACAGACAGATAGCAAAGTATCAAATTAACTTGAGTGGCCTGCAAAGAGCCCTGACCTCAACCTCACTAAACACCTTGGGATGGAGTGGAAGCCTGACTGCACCCCAGGGCTCCTGACATCAGTGCCTGACCTCATTAATGCTGTTGTGCCTGAAGAAGCACAAATCCCCAAAGCCACGCTCCAAAATCTAGTGGAAAGACTTCCCTGAAGAGTGGAGGTTGTTATATCCTTGATAAATTGCTGTGGTATAAAAGGTGTAAACACTTCAGAGCATGCTGTTATTGGAAAATAACCAAATAAGGGGTGTTAATAGCATCAAACCTCGCTGCCATTGATTACTTTCCTATAGCAGCATGCCGAAGCACCTTTAATCCTTCTTTATTCAACACTTAATGATGGGGTTGGGATGATGGTGATATAGCCAAAGCAGCATTCATTCATCCACATGAATGGGATTAAAAAACATTTATGAGTTGCTTTCATGACCTCATATTTTTGCCTGTAGGGGTTTGCAGCATGTGGTGTCTGATTGTTTCTCTGAATAAACTGTCACCATGGAGAGCTTTGGAGAAACATAGCACAGCTATGAAGTGCCAAATATGTATGATTAAGGTAGAACACACTCAACACTACAGGATTTCACTGAGAGAGGACACAGGGAGTCCCACTTCTTAGCTGTTCACATGGACCTTTCCACTCAATCAGCCATTGAGCGTGGGACAGCAGTACCGAATTCTGCTCACTCAAGCGATGACTGTAAGCTCAGCCCCTTTTGAGGCAATGGCGCCTGTTTTCCACCCGTCCGGTAGGCGTTGTCGGAATGCCGATTGCTCTAAATTATCCCTCCAAAAAGGGTTGAGGACCAGGTGTTGGTGACACAGGGAAAGAGTTCTACACAGAGTGCCTAGGGCCAAGGTCAGCTCAGCTGTGCTAAAATAAGGGGTTGTCATTACACATGTGCACTGTCTGTGACCGTATTGGTTACAAAATAATATCCAATAGCATTATTACAGCATAGACCTGTGAGCTTCTGTTTGATCTTATTCATTCATAGCCTTACATGAGCTCATAAAAAAGGTGCTATGGTTTTTGTTTTTTTGTTGTTTTTTTCAGTGGACTGCACTTTTGCTGCACAGGAGATCCAGGCTAATCAGGAAACCCTCGTGAAGATCAGTGCTGCAGGGGAAAGTGAGTCCTCTCTTTCTGAAAACTGAACCGTCACTTACAAGGCCATTACAGTACAAAAAAGGCATTTTTAAAGAAGAAGCACTGTTATTTTTTGAGAATGGAATGATTCTTTTTAATGACAGTGACAGACATTTCTTTCTTCTCGCCCCTTCAGCTGAAACTACATATACCTCATCACAGGTGTCTTTTAGGATGATAGGGCAGCGTTGAGCAGCTCTGTTCCAGCTGCAGGCTATGTTAAAAATGTAAATGGACGCCTAAATAAAAAGAAAAAACGTGGTTCATATTAGAATGTAGCCATGCTCAAAATATAGTAATATTACATGTCACCAGGGTATCTGAAAATATATTATTATAGGTCTGTGACACAGGTTCATAAACCTGGGGCCATGACCCCATAGGAGGTCACCTGAGAAACAGATGGGGTCAAAAAATACCAACTGTTATAATGAGTATAAATATACCAACTTTTCATTCCTTAAGGCATTTTTCTTGTACTGAAGTGGAGCCCCTCATAAACCCATTTTACATCAGACCTCAATGGCGCCACATCCAAAAAGCTCTCATGTTAATCAGTGATCTTTTAGACCAGCTGCTTGCAGCGTGAGGAGCGGTGCAGTTCACATTCACACAGCAGGTCTTGCAGTTAGAGACTACAGGCTTTGCCCTGCTTCAGTTCTCTGTACAAAGCAGAAAATATTTGAGCAGAAAATCTCGCTGTATTAACAAACTTCTGGTCATATACAGTAGCAGTGCATGTTTGTAATAATCTTATATTCAGTACAGATACTAGCATGTTATATTTGCTAAGCCAGTGCAAGAACACGCTGAAAAAAAAGCTTCAGGCTACGAGTACTTGTGTAAATAAAAATATTAAGTGAAATGCACCACATGACCCTGAGTAAACTGCTGAACCCAGACCACTCATAAACACTTAACTGAGTGGAGCAGGAATTGTGTGCCATTGTGAACTTTCAATCAGAGTACCAATCGAGACTGAATATTTCAGAGATCTCTTAAATTTGATGATCAAGCAGCAGCTTAACACGAAATCCTGTCCTTTTCATTAGATTCTATGAGTATCAGAGTGCCTGTGGTTATGTATTATTTATTTAATTCGTTTAATTTTATAAATACAACTTTGATTGGTTAATTGATCTTAATTTGATTGAAATAAAGTTGTACAAGATTTTAGGAATTGTAAACTTCTTTACAATAATGCTCTGTGAATGTTCAAAGGGAGCAGGCCTATCATTCTTGGTGTATTTTTAATGTAAAACAAAAACATGAAGAAAATTTTAGGTTCATAAAATAGTGTCATTGGTCGAAAATGTTGCATGTACCTGGGCTATAATAATATCGTTACATTAACAGACCTAGATGCATCCTTCATAAGCAACCTGCCAGTTCAATACGTTCGTAATAGGCTTTAGATATGAATCAGAAATGTCCCAGTTTTATTTATGGCCGTGAGAAACTAAACTTTGGCTTTGGAAATTAAAGGAAATAAAATGATAAGAAGCTATTTAATGTGTCCCTCTGTCCACATTTGTGGTTTTGCAAATGCTGACATGCCATCTGTATAATCACACTCTTTATGACAGGCTGCAGGTTCCAGCATGACAGCTACACACATTATAATTTAACCTTTCGCCTAACATACCTAGCAGAAATGTGCTATCTCTCTTTCTCTCTCTCTCTCTCTCTCTCTCTCTCTCTCGCTCTCTCTCTCTCTCTCTCTGTGTGTGAGAGAGAGGTAGAGAGAGAGAGAATGATTCTGGTAGAGAAATAAGTGTGAACATGCAACACAATTAAGCTCCTAATCAGATTCAGAGATTCAGGTCTGTAAAAAAAAAAATGCCTTCAACAAAAGGAATGACATAATTATGTTTTAAAATGGAACTAATGATGTATTTGTGTATTTGTTTATTTTTATATTATTTTTTATTCCCATGTGTACAGTGATGAGGTGTTCTGCAGCTATAGATGTCCTCTTTTTGATGGACGGCTCATACAGTGTTGGGAAGGGCAGCTTCGAGAGGTCCCGTCATTGTGTACTGAAACTGTGTGAGGCTCTGGACATCGACCCAGACACGGTCAGCTAACAACCACCCATCAACCTGAAGCTTCCTTCATAGGTGCAGGTTTAAAGCGATGATGTGTTTCAGGCCTTTTTGTTAGTTGCTTCCTGTATATTTCTCAGGTGAGAGTCGGAGTCATTCAGTTTGGTTCGACTCCCAGGATGGAAATCTCACTCGGCTCCTACAGCAGCAGAGAGGAACTGACCAAACACATCAAGAAAATCCAGTACAGGTAATGAGTCCTGCACATGTGCATTCTGTCTTAAAAATTTTTTAATGTATATTTCATCAGTTTTACACACCATTTATACTGATCGTTTTTGCATTAGAGGTGTGGTCTTTTTAGACATACAGCATTCCTTGATAAGGAAATTTAACATAGAGAATTTTTAATATACTGATTTAAAAACATCACAACTTTATTATTTTAATGTCTTACACATCTATTTAAATATACTTGGTTTAAAAAAACATTGAAACTATGTGGATGTGTTGAAAATAATATTGCTAGGGTTTTCCAAATCAAAAAACGTGAAACCTTAAGAGGAACCAGTTTTAAAAGAGAAGGCATCCTCTTCAAGTGGGATTATAAATCATTACAGTATACATCGGCAAACAAGAACGCAATACAAAATATGTTGATTTGTTTGGTATGAACTATTACGAATAGAGGTCTTGGGCATAGGATTTAACAGCAACAGCCTGTTAGCTGACGGATATGAGAAAAAGGCAGTTGAGTTCCACTTTAAATGCAGTTAGCTCCCCAAAAGTCTTGCGCTGAAGTACAGATACTGGACAGTAACTTAATGTCTTGGAGGAAGAAACCTTTTCCCCTGCGATATTGGTAGCTGGTGTGTAATACTGTGATTGTTAGCATACCATGGATTTTTCTTGTTTTGTTTCTCCCCTCTGCTTGGAATCCTCATCCTCAGGCCAGACATGGTGGTCGTTGTTTACACTGTACACATTGTGTGTGTGTGTGTATGTGTGTAAATGTGTTTGATGAGGTGTCATGGCTGAGATAATGATGTACATTGATGTGGCTACTGCTCTGTGAATGTGCCAGCTAACAGCTTTACACCCATCTAAGATGCAGACAGCTGGCTTGTTCCCACACCAGTCAGAATGTAATATATTCCCATGTTGGGGCATGAAATTACAGTTTCTGAACGCTTTCATAAAGACATCAGCACTTGATGGCCCCAGTGAACAACTGCAGCTTATAGCTGGTAGGAGCCTTGCTGGATGTCTGCCAGATTTTCCTTGATATCCTGTCAAGGTCTCCAAAACCAGCTGCAGGAAGGAAGACATCATGGATTAATGTGGCATGGAAGGACGTTGTCAACAGCGTTCACTTGGAAAAATAACAAAAAACAGTTTGGTTCATAAAACATAATGTCTGTGTTAAAGTGTTGAGATGTGAGTTTTAATATGGTGTGGATGGGTGACTAAGAGAAAAGGAACCTGAAACCTGGAGACTGCTGTAAGGTGTTGATTTGTGTTTGATGAGCTGCCGTGAGAGCAGGGCATGTTGAGAAAGGCTAAAGGAGTGAGTGGAGTATTGTTTTAGGGACTGGGAGATTTACCACAGTCACATCAACACAACATTAATGCAATGATCAATGGAAGCTAATGTTACATATTGCCAGGGAATCTCTGTCTTTATTAAGCTTTTGTTGGGGAGTCACACACATTCATTCATTATGTTCAATATGAGTGCAACAGAAAACTAACATATTTAAGGGTCCAATATAAATATACTTACAACTTACCAACAGCAGTAACACTTTTAGGCAAAATGTTCACAATGTCGACATGGATTCTAACATGACAAGTTAAAAACTCGAGTAAAAATCTTTACAAGCAAGCACAAAACCAGCTATAATTTACATATTTTATCTTTGTACCTAATTTATCTTTTGCAAAATAACACATTTTATCAGGAAGGGTATTAAATAAATAAATACACTAGCAATATTAACACAGTGCTTCAACTTGTGTGATCCTAATAAGCAAGTCCTTTATATATTGACCATGAGATCATTCAATTCACCAGAAGTCACAGGTAAGCTTCTTAGGGCTTTCGGTTTTCTGCACATTTTAAAATTTCACATCTTGTTGGAACGAAGCCATCAAGTACCCTGATGCTCAGAGACTGTCCTGTAGCTGTGGCTATGGTTCCCACACAGCCTGCTGCAAATACCTTACTAAACACCGTACTAAGAGTATCCATGTATAGTATGCTATGCCATGAGAGCACATCTAACTTCCTAATCCTGGTGCCTGATACCATCCATTTAAACACCTTGTTATTTAGCTGATTTGTTGGGGCAAGTGTGTGAGAGCAAAGAAAATGAATAAGCATAGTGCAGGGGGAGTTACGGAATAAAATGGGAGTAATTATTTTAATAAATAACGTTGCTGCCTCCAATAGAAGCTGATTGAAGCTTTGCCCTTTTTTTCCCCCAGAGGAGGGAGCACACAAAGCGGTTTGGCTTTCAAGTATGTTGTGAGGAAGGGGTTCCTCGGCGGTCGGAATTCCCCCGTGCCTCGCATCGTCATCCTCCTGTCTGATGGAAAGTCCCAGGGTGCAGTGCAGCCGGCTGCCTCTGAACTCAAGCAGTCTGGAGTGATCTTGTTTGCCGTGGGCCTGCGTTATCCAAGGTATCAAATATATCCAAACATATTTCTGACATCAAATAGGGTTTTCTTTTTACTCTGGGCTATTATCAGTATCAGACAGGTAATTTATAATAATAATAATAATAATAATAATAATAATAATAATAACAATAATAATAATATGAAAGGGCCACAAATAATTTTAGAATATGGAGTTAAAAAACTTAGATTTATATAGCGTTATTATTATTATTCTCCAATTCAATTCTTTTAAAGTAATACCAGCCATGTTAACAATTAAACAATTAAAGAAAGAGAAATGGTGAGAAATATACTCCAGCATCCTCTGCAGTAATTATACATCTGTCCTCCCAACATGGGAAAACTGTAGAAACGTAGACATGTCTAATGTCAAACAACTGAATGACAGTGCTGAGAGAAAGCAGTAAAACTTTGTCATGCATGCGTCAACTAAAAATCACAAAAATGCACAAATGCCCTGCAGACATGATTAGCTGTTCTTAAGTATTTTAACTGCTTTTTTTTTTTCTTCTTCCTGTTCCAGCTGACTTTCATAAAATAATGATTTCTTAATATGTTATGCTCAGGGTCTCCAGAGAATACACACACACACAGTCTCTGCAACATATCAGTACAGCAGCCCACCTGTTCCTGAACTGTAGTGTTGTCAGAAACCAATCAGCACATCTGCTCATCTATGTAAAGTGAAGCTCTCATTCCTTTCTTATAATGCTCAACACGGTATGTATGTCATACAGGGTGACGGGAGGTCGTTCCCAATGATTTAGCTCAACAGATGTTACAAATGTAACCAAACACAAATACATTTTTAAGAAGGAACAGATCTAAACAGATACAAATACACCTATGAAATATGCTTTTGTAGAGAGCTTTCCAGAAAGGTCACAGGGCATCTGGTTAAGACTAATAGTGTGTATCAGGAATGGGATTCTACAGAACCACAAAAAATTCATGCAATCCAATGTTTTTACTTTTATCTGAGTTCAGTTCCCTGTATCCTGTGCCATCTAATTCAGTTTAGATACAAATGTAAAGCCAAGACCTTTGTCTGTGTGTCTCAGATGGGAAGAGCTCTACTCTCTGGCCAGTGCTCCCACAGAGAGCCATGTGTTTTTTGCAGAGCATTTCAGTGATATTGTAAATGGACTATACACAAGCCTCACCACCTCCTCCATCTGCAGTGCTGTCCCCCCAGGTACACGCTCATCTCTGAAGCATCCATACTCTCCATTCTCCTAGTGCTTCCTGAGAGTATGATTTGTGTTATGTCTGCAGGCTGTCAGGTGGAATCCTTACCTTGTGTACGGAAGACCATGGAGACCATCAAAGAATTGCAGGGCAACTTCATGTGCTGGAAGGGATCGAAGAGCAGCTTACCATACACATCGCTATGTCCCTATTACAGGCAAGTGCAGTTCCTCAACTCTCAGAAAATTCTGATTCTGATAATCATTCTTATCTTCCCCTTAAAATGTGACAAAATGATTGACTCTTATAATATTGTACATACACTGATCAGGCATAACATTATTACCACCTGCCTAATATTGTGTTGGTCCTCCCTTTTGCTGCCAAAACAGCCCTGACCCATCATGCACTGTGTATTCTGACACCTTTCTATCAGAACCAGCATTAACTTCTTCAGCAATTTGATCAACAGTAGCTCGTCTGTTAGATCGGATCACACGGGCCAGCCTTCGGTCCCCACGTGCATCAATGAGACTTGACCCTGTCCCCGGTTGACCACTGTTCCTTCTTTGGACCACTTTTGATGGATACTGACCACTGCAGACCGGGAACACCCCACGAGAGCTGCAGTTTTGGAGATGCTCTGATCCAGTGGTCTAACCATCACAATTTAGCCCTTGTCAAACTCGCTCAAATCCTTATTTGGCCCATTTTTCCTGCTTCTAACACATCAACTTTGAAGA
Organism: Hemibagrus wyckioides; assembly: GCF_019097595.1. Taxonomy (NCBI): domain Eukaryota; kingdom Metazoa; phylum Chordata; class Actinopteri; order Siluriformes; family Bagridae; genus Hemibagrus; species Hemibagrus wyckioides. Next base: position 14,066,510 of record NC_080722.1, read on the forward strand.
TAAAATGTTCACCTGCTGCCTAATATATCCCACCCACTAACAGGTGCCATGATGCGGAGATAATCAGTGTTATTCACTTCACCTCTCAGTGCTCATAATGTTATGTCTGAATCTCATAAAAATCTCATAAAACACAACTGTGCACAACTGTGTCATGATGAAGTAAGAAGATCTAAACTGCAGAGGGCAGTCAGCATGCACAAATGCAAAAAAAAAAAAAAACCCACCTATAAAGAAGGTTAAAATGTTGTTCATGGAGGACTGAAGATCCCTGAGACTCAAACCTTTGAAGCTGTTAATAGCAGTACCAAATATCACAGTATCCATATTTACAAGGGCTTTTAAAGTGTTATTAATTTTGTATGTTACAGATATACCAGTGCTTACAAAGTACTCCCTACAGTATGTCACAGAACAGTATGCTCAGGTGAGAAATGGTAGTTTACACAAAACATACTCTAATAAATGAGTAAGAATACACTGAGGTTTAAATTATATACTATGTGTTGGCAAAATAATGTTTTCATCTTCTCCTCCCTGCTTAGATCCTTGTGATTCCCAGCCATGTCAGAATGGAGGGACGTGTGTGTCTGAAGGGCTGGAGAAATACCATTGTCAGTGTCCTCCAGGCTATGGAAGTGACCCCAACTGTGGTGAGTTGCTCTTTCTATATTCTACCACCAATTGAATCATTCTCTGATTTGCATTTAGTATTGGTCTAATTGTGCAGCACAGCTGTCAGGCTTGCCTGTTTGCATATGTGGCATTCATTGGCATTGACTTAGGCAGGCAAGAATTTTCAGTTATTGTCAGGGTCAGATTTCAGGCTGGGTCATGGTTGACTGAAATATACTCCAATCCCTCTGAGGCATTTTGTCTCCTTGATCAAAAAGGGCAGTCTAATTTTGCTCTAAGTGAAAAGCCCAGACTCCTCTAAGTACTCCCACAACACTCTGCTTTATTGCATTGTACAATAATACACAACAGGCCTGGTAACCCTGTAACCCCATAACAAAACCAAGCAACTGATCCCAGTTCATCGTCTTTTACATGTCATTCTCTTATTACTCTACATTTCTCCCCCACTCTCTCACTCTCTCTCTCACTCACTCACTCACTCACTCACTCACACACATGCATTCTTTTTAAAAGACTGGACAAGAAAGGGTAATGTATCTTTGAATAAGAGACTAGAATAAATGGGGTGAGGTAATGAGTATCACTGATAGAAGCAGTCAACACTTCTCTCTGATCTAAGAATACACAATGGCTCGGTCAGTTAGGAAGTGATGACACTCCTAGCCCTGTCCTGTCCATGACACATCAGACAAAGCTCAAAGACTCTCTTTACTGCCCTGCTCCCTCCCGAAGATGTTTTCTGGTCTCAGGGTTACTGTTAATTCATGCTTGTTTTCATTAAAAGAGAGGAGTGAAAGGAGCAGATAGAACACCAGTGTATTTACCACTTGACAGTATATTGTGTTCCTGAGCCTTAGACGTGCCGGTTAATATAAACACAGTTTGGTATGCTAAGTATGTGGCAACAATGTGGTTTTGTGCTCTGCATGGGACCCAAGGTCATGTCAGTCAATGCCTAAATAATATCCTCCTGTTTTTCAGCTCCTGTGCTGTCTTTGGACTGCTCTGTGGATGTGCTTTTCCTGATTGAAAGCTCTACCAGCCTGACTCATGAGGGGTTCCTTCGCTTCAAGTCCTTCCTGAAGCGTTTTGTCCAGACAGTTCTGAGTTCAGACACTCCTGTGAAGATTGGTCTGGCTCAGTATAGCAGCGATGTAAAGGTTGAAGCTAAGATTGGGCAGCACCGAGACCCAGTGAAGCTGCTCCAGGCTGTGGAGTCTCTCCAGTACCAAAAAGGAGAAGCTAAAACTGGACATGCACTACGCTATATCACACGACAAGGCTTCCAAAGTGCCCCTGTGTATGCTGATGTTCAAGATGACCTGCCTCGTGTCGTTGTGCTCATCACTGGCACTCCGTCCGCTGATGCTGTTGTGGAGTCTGCTAAATATGCAAGAGACAGAGAGATCTTTATTATTGGCTTGGGGCCTGATAGGATGAAGGCTGAGATCAACAACATCACAGGAAACCCGCAGCGCACCATCACTTACAGTTTACCTGACAGACTGAATTCAAAGATCCCAGACCTCAGAGCCAAGATCTGCAGTGTGGACAGCCAGGGTACTGACATTGTGTTTTGTTTCCTCAGTCATCTTATGTTAACATCATTTACAGCATTTGGGAGATGCGGTTATCCAGAGCGACTTACATTCAACTCATTTATACAACTGAGCAGTTGAGGGTTAAGGGTTAAGGGCCTTGCTTGAGCAAGTGGCAGTTTGGGGGTCTGGGGATTTAAGCTCACAATCTTCCAAACAGTATCTATTGCCTTAACCACTGAGCTACCACTTAGATAGACTTAGGACTTTACTAACTGCTCCTTTAATACATCTTTTCAATGTCCATTCATTAGTGTGTTACCACTAATCAGCTCCTTAATAATATAGGCCATTAATCCCATAATGCCATAGTGCTTTCATTCGTGTTCTCACACCTTCACATTGTTTTATTAATTGAACCTTTTGATGCCTTCCATGTTTTACTATAATCACAACTATATTATAATCACTGATTGAGTCTTTGTACATTGCAGGGTGTCTGGGTCAGGCAGTGGACCTGGTCTTTGTTCTGGATGGCTCAGGAAGTGTTGGGAAGGACAACTTTGTTCACCTGAAGGAATTTGTACGCAGTGCCTCTGTGCAGTTTGACATAAACCGTGACCTGACTCAGGTAGGGCTGGTGGTGTATAGCCGGCAGCCTGTCTTCGTGTTTGAGCTGGACTCTCATGCTTCAGGGTCTGCTGTGCTCAAAGCCTTGGGAGAGGCATCTTATTTAGGTGGAATGGCCTCCACTGGGTCAGCTCTGCTCCATGTGCACTCTCATAGTCTGACTGTGGCCAAAGGGGCACGGCCGGGTGTCAACAAGGTCATAGTCGTGCTGACTGATGGCACAGGGGACGAGGATGCAGCAGTACCAGCTCAGAAGATCCGGGACGATGGCGTGTCTGTGTTCGTGATTGGCACTGGAGATGTGCAGCGTGAGCATCTCCTGCGTATTGCTGGCTCTGAGGATCACATTATCACTGTGCCCTTCTATGAGGACCTGAAGTACTTTGATGATGTCCTGGTGCAGATGGTGTGTGCAGGTGAAGCACAGTAAATACGCATACATTATAGTCATTGTTTTTACAGCTTATATACACACACATGTTAAAATGTCACAAATAGCATCCATCAGTGAGTGAGGTACATTGCCTGGTGAGAGACTGATCATTCATATTGGTTCACTCTTGTATTTCATTTAAAATTCACCAGCATTGTCCTTCAAATAACAAATGTAATTTTTTAAGTGAGTGATGAGGGGTAAAGTTATTAGATAAACTAACATGCTGGTTCAAGACTAATGCATGTTTTGTGTATGGTTTGTATTAAACTTCCCCATCCTATCAATAGTGGAAGCTTCCGACCACAAGGTCATTGTTGACTGACTGTTTAAGGTTGATTAACTGTTTCTCAGGCTAGAAGTGACAGAAAGGTGTTTCAACAATGTACCTGACATAGATAGTGGTGTGTTTCACACCAGCACCGCACACACCACTTTGTCAGTGTCAGAAATGTGCTGAAAAATATCTGTCTTCCAAATAATATCTGGTTTTGTGTTTGTCTATTATTACTGATGGACAGCTAATAACAGACATCACATTCTCTCTAACCAAGTGCTGTCAGTTTTTATTAGTCTCCATGAAGCTTTTCACTCAGCTCTGACATCTTCCTTACTCTCTACAGATGTGAAGAAGCCTGTGAATCTGTGCAAGCCCAACCCCTGTATGAATGATGGAGTGTGTATCCTACGGAACAGAAGTTATCGCTGTGAATGCCGGGGATGGGAGGGACCACACTGCGAGACACGTCTGTACCACAATATCACTTTTCATTTGGTTCCAGCTGGCCATTTTCACTCTTCATGCTACATGCTTCATATTTTTAAGGCTCAGCTTTGGTTAATGGCAGTCAATACTGATCCATTACATATTGTATTTCCCTCTAGGAAGCAGGCAGCAGCCCTCCAGAGGAGATCTCCCGAGGCCTGCAGGATTGAGACGCCGCCAAAGGAAGAATGTTAGAGAACTGCAACAGCGCTACAGAGAACACCGCAGGAGACATGCAACTAGCTGATCACACACACACACACACACAGAGTTAATTCCATCATTACTTACTCCTTAGTTTGCTAAACATGAAAAAAGGGAAAGACAAAAGTAAGGTGTGTGTTTTTTCACCTAAGAAAGGCTTACTGTAAGCTCTCTACTACAGGAAACTGGAGATAACGGGGATCTCCAGACTCCCTGCTGCTCCAATTCAGCACAGACTCTGTTATCATTACTCTAGACAACTAAACATATCATTACACCTACAGTGATGGAGTGGGAGCAGCCAGAACCTTTCTTTTGGTGAATTTAAAGACATGTCTTTATCAATCCTATTTAAAACTGCAGCTGTGATTCAAAACATTATTACTGTAACACTCCTGAATAAACAAAAAAATCTGAATAGTCATTAAGTAGTACAATAGTGCCTAATATTTGTAATTGTACATATTTGCTTCAAGATCCATATACTGAATGATTGCCCTTTTAGATCTAATTATGACTTTTAATTTTTGATGTTCAGAAACTTTTTGTAACAAAGCTCTGTCTGGAGGTTCGTTTTTACATATTTATTGTATAAACTTTAGAAAAAGAATTAAAATTCCATTTTTTTTAGTCAGAAGGTTGGGGTGTGATGTGTATATACAAACGATTTATGTGTCTTTTGGTGCCATCTGCTGGAGAACAATTCTTTTGTGGACTGCCATAATCAATGATATCAACACTATTGCATCACATCACAATAGACAGCTGCCATGAAAAAGCTAGACCATGTTTTAGAACTCATTTTTATTGGAATAAAAAAAAAAAGAAAAGTGCATGTTTTACCTAGTATACAGCCAAATGAATCCAGGCGGCTGTGTGTAAATGTATTTACATCTAGGCTACCAGCATACATGAATTTAAGCTCTAGTCTAGACTGTACCACATTGATAACTATATGAGGCTCTCTGCTTTCTTCTTTTATGCGCTGTATAAAACACATGCCTTTCCATAATGTACTCTTTATTGTTATAAAATACAAATTTTAAAATATTTTATAAAATATGGAATGCCTCAGTTTTCATATAAAAAATATTTAAATAGTTTGATTCAACATTGTCCAGTGGCATTGGTTGTTGGGTTAATGCAGGAGCCAGCAGGGTTGCCTCTGATAAGCTGCCTGTGGTAAGCAGTACTGTCACAGTCTTTCACTGGAGGAGAAGTGGGAATAGGAAATAGCAAGTGAGGGCTGAGGAGTAAAGAAAAAAAAAAGCCATTTCCCTTCCTGCTAAAAGCCATGGCCAAAGTAGACCTTGAAGCCTGCATAGGCTTTGCATAGTTCCGGGTTGTTATCATTGTCATGCTGTGTTTGTTCTCTTCGTTTCCAAACTAGTTTGTAGATTTCTTCTCCCAGTCCTGTGTAGAAATGGAGTGTTTGTGTTAAACAGGTCTGCTTTAACTAAAGTCAAATATTAACAGCATGCAAAGCCAAAATGCATGGGACAGGGGGAAAATATATACAGCTCACAATTTCATTGTTTTATTAATATTATTTTTAAGACCCACTGGTGTTAGTGTATAGTAAAACTTGCCATGAGCATGTAGTGCACTATATTAGGAATAAGCTAGTAGTAATAGTTTTGGCTATGTGGGCCAGTATATGTTTCTAAAAAAAAAATCAATGTTAGTTAAGGAGTAGCATGTCAGTTTAATTCCTATATATTCCCATCTACATTTGGTGGATCATACTGGAATGACAGATCTGACAGATATGCAACAGTTCTGTTTCAGGAGATGATTTCAGTCTGCCAAATGTATAAATGCGAATACACCTGAAAACTTCAGCCCACAGACACCCCCCATACTGTGTCTTTCTTGACACCATGTCTGTGATACAGACTTTTTCACTTCCTGTTACCTTTGGAGGCTCAAGTATGTGAAAGTGATTTTAACTGTGCTGGAGTCGGAACATAGGTGTATATGTGTTTAAGAGAGACTCAACATTTTTTGCTTGAAAATGACAGTCTCAAAATCATGTTTTCTTACCTTAGCTTTCTGCAGTACATTTCCTTTGCTGGGGGCCATGATTGAAAGGGGCCTATTTTTCAGGGCTGTTGCTGAGTTAACAGGTGAGGACTCCCCGTTGTTGATGGGAGTGGAATGGGCAGGAGTGGTTATCTTGGGCTGAAAAATAGGGTCAATACATCAGTATCTGTAGAGAAAAGTGAGCAATTCCTGTGTGCAAAAAGTCCCTGTAAAATATATATATATATATTGCCCCATGTGCAAATAATCAGTATAGCAAATCTCCATAATTAGACCATGGTGAGCACACTGACCACTGGCAACTCCAGTAGGCTGCTGTCCACTGTGGTGCCCAGAGTAAAGGGTCCAGCCTCCACCTTCTTCAAGCGCTCCTTTACCTCCACCAGACTAAGCTCCACCTCCACTCTCCTTTGCTCCACCTCCCGACACACCTCGTCCTTCTGCTTCAGAACTGCCTCCAGAGTAGCTTTTTTAGAAGGATCTGTACAAAGCAATTAAATAGGACAAAAATAAAAATGGCAAAAATTACTCATTGATATAATCACTCAGTGATATAATGTCAGAATTTTAGAATCAATTTTAAATTACACATACTCGCATTCTGCTGTCATTTAATATTGAGATGTTAAAGACGACATTTTTACACTAGGGGGAGCTGATGTACCTTGACATGAACTTAGCTCCTCTTTCACTTCCCGTCTCTCCTTCCTCAGTGAGGCTAGAGTGGTCTTGACCTCCTCCCTCTCTCGCTCCAGCCGGTCCTTCTCATCAGTGAAGCGCCGCACGTCAGCCTCTGTTCGGTTCTTCCCCAGCTTCACCTCAGTTGACCCCGAGTACACTACACAGAACAGAATGTGGAGGAGAGTTCAGCATTGTACAAGATCGGGTCATTTAGATAGTGAAAGCAAATTCTTGAAGCAAATGACCAAAAATAGTACAACAGCATAATATAACTTTGTATAAAACAAATGTTGGCCTGGGTTCTTACCTGCTACAGATGGCTTCAGTCTATCAAGGCCTTTATCAGCGCTTGCAGCCCTTACTCTTGAGGTTGGGGGACTTTGGGTTGTCTGTGAAGGTGTACGGAGCTGACAATGTAACTGGCTGTGAGGTAATGATGAGCCCTTCTTCTGGCCTTCCTTAATCGGGAAGCTGACTTGCTGAGACTGCGGTTGGTGTTGCTGGATCAGGGGTCGGGACTGAGGAGGAGGACTTGGGGAAGGGCTGTTGTCCACATCCAATCTTTTAGGAATGGGTGGAGGATCAGGATTTTCTTTGGGTATGGGTAACAAGGCCTCATACAAAGACTCTTCACATACATCTTTCTAAAAATGGGAGACATAAAGCTTTCAGAAATGCAGGCCAAGCCCACTGTGACACTTCATAATGAATAGATGAACAGTTCTATCTAAAACCAACTGTCTGAACCACAGAGCTTAACAATACCTTTAATTTATTTTTAAACAGATTACTGGGTCAGACCAGAGACAAGAAATGTGTGCTCTGTTAATCCTTACCTCACTGGCAGAGTCATGTTGCCTATTACTTGGAGTTGGGGCTGGACTGAGCTCTTTCTTTGGTGTAGGGGATGAATGGGGGGACACTTGGCTTGAATTTGTGTGGAGGAAGGAGCGCACAGGGATCAGATCCAGATATACCCTGTCCTTTCCGTCCTGTTCTGGATTTATCAACATCTCACTGTTGCCATCTTGACCCTCCTATATAGCAAGAACAGAGAAAAACAGAGAGAGCGCATCATGAAAACAACACTTCTTCAGTAGCATGGTTACACAGGTGCCAGAGGAGGGGCAGACATCTGACCAAGCTGTGAAGCTATGAGCTCAAACTGTGTCTGAGAGTTTTACACTTACTCTGATAGCATTCATGCGGACATAAAATTCATTTTTTTCATAAGATGTTTTACTTTAATAAGTTTTATACCTTTGGGAAAAATCTGTTTCATTTAATAGAAAACCCACAAGAGAGTTTCCATTTCAGAACAGATTCCAAGTGAAATCCCTAACAGGCTACAACTTAATCATTCACAGTCCCCCTATTACTTACCCTAAGTATAAAAACCTAGACACTTTACTGATCGTCTGAAAACAATAAAAGCACAGCCCTGACAAAACTGTCTCTGGCAGACACTTTTCTGCAATGCTGCTTAAGTGAAATAATTATCAAAATAGAGGACACTGATGACTGGTATCAGTATTGCTCACCTCCTGCTCATTCTCTGTGGAGGCCACATCATCGTACAAGTCATCAGGGTCATTGTTGTTTGTTGGAAGACTTTCGGTGTACATGTTTTGCTCTGAATATCTCCTCTGCATTAAGCTAAGGAACAGCCAAAAAGATCCACAATGAGCCACATGCTCACACACACAAATTCTTTGAATGCGTGCTGGCAAAAAAAAAATGTTACTCACTACATGGAGGTCTTGGCTGCATTAACTATACTGGATATTCTCTCAGAGTTTACATAGTCGTAGGTGAGGTCCTCTGGGTCAGTTTTGGTTCCTGTCTGTGAGAGTATGAGTCCCAGCCAATGGCCCATGTCAGCAGATGATTTAGCCTTGAAGATGTGACAGAAGAAAAATAATATAAACATACTGTACAGTATAAAATAATCATGTTATTCTTTACAGAAGCTTTAAAATGTTACTGTAGTCTTTTTCTTTTCTGAAAATGTAGACAGAAAGTAAATGCTGGAATGTGAGCAGGAAATCGGTTGTTTATCCGTCTACTCAGAGTATTTCATCACATCGTCTCAATAACCACATGTATATGGACATAAAAGGCAAAACATAATCAAAACACCCACATCAAGCTTTTTCAGTTTGTCTAAAAAATTTGAGTTAAATCTTAAGCAGGATAAAGAGTAGAGCACATCAGTTTGGAGCCTGGGTGAGAGACCAGCCCCATCAGTTCCCAAAAGCATTAGTAAATGTTAGCTTGCTGAACTTTATTGCAGCAATGTGAGGCTTCCTGATACGGAGCGTGGAAGCACTACACCATCAGTATGGCATGGCGATTGCTAATTTGTGGTTTCTGAAATGGACTACACCCTCTTTGCATTGCAAGGCATGGTAGCTGTGTGTGGTATTTGGGTAGGTGTGATAACTTGGGTGTAGGAGAGCATGGTAGAGATGTGAGGTCAGGGAAAATACAGGATGTTGTAAGCTTTTATTTACACTGCCATACTGTTGCACATTGTGATTGTTTTTAATGACCCAAGTAAGAGATTAAAGTCACCTCCAGGGTAGCAAGTTCCTCTCCTTCCAACTGTATACGAAATGAGTAGAGGTGTTCTGGGCTGGGGTCGGGGAGCACCATACACCCTTCCAGAGGAACAGGCTGCTGGGAAACCTTAGACTTTCCCTTATCCTGATAGAACCAAAGCTTCCCATTCTTTATCAGACACCAGCGTGTCCTCCACTGGCTGTTCACCAAAACATTCAGATAGCCTGTTACAAAGAAGAAGGTAGAGATGTTTATTTGTTAAGTGTTTTGCCCAGCTTTTAGAAATGATGGAATGATGATAGAACATCTACAGCACTAAACTACCTGATGTCTCCACACACTTCTCTGGACCATCTAAAGACGAAATCTTCTTTTTCCCAATGTTCATTAGATTACTCAGCTTCAGGCCAGGACCGGATTTCCTCTTAACTAAACAGAAATTAAATATTAGCATTTAATGAGAACAATAACCTAAACCCTGCATTTAGTATTTGAGGGAAAGAAGTCTTACCATCTTTAGTCTCAAGGTTCTCAACATGGCTGTCTGTGCTGCTGCCACTCTCTGAAGCCATGGAATATCTCTCACTAAGCTCAGTCTGTGGAGAGACAGTTAGCATGTTCACTATATTCTTCTTCATTTATACTATACTAATATATTCTCTACTTCAGCCAACCATTTAGTAAGTAATTTAAAACCCCAGATTTCTGGGACATATTGGTTGTCAGTGATAAATGGTTCCTCAAGTGTTCTTTGGGTGGTTAATGGTTATCCATAGAATTTTGCTTGGAAAACCTCCTTCATTCTTTGCATTCTTTTGCCCTAAAGCATTCACTGCACCTCAAAGTGAGTCCTAACTGTTTCTTGTTACCCACAATTTATAGAGCCAATTTGTGTTGAGTAGCTATCTTTAAAAACATGGCTATTTAGGCCTATATATCTATCCTGTAGCTCTTGATTAAGGTTCTTCGTATGATATTTGCTGCATCAATAAGTATAAATTGTATTTCTATATTTTCTACTTGGAACCTTTTCTGAAGTGTTTTTATGTAATGTTATATTGCAAGGGTGTGTACTGAAAATGTAACAAGAAAAATCAAATAACATTTAGCATGCTAGATGGAAATTCATTATTACAGTATATGTAAAACAGCTCATGATCGTCCATTATGTTCAGTGAATACCTTAGTATAGTTAAGTCTTGGTGAATCAAAGGCATCAGGGCCCTCAGCAGATTTGGGACTGATCTCTTGGATGACCTACAGTAAACAACAATACAATAAGTAACTCATGGCTTTACATTCTCAGTGAGAATGATTCTTTTCTCAAAGCTGAGAATATCTGCTGCCCTACCTTTAGCCACTGTTCAGCCTGCTCTTTGCTCTGCAGGCCCAGCACAATGGCCTCACCACCCTGAGGGATGATCTTCAGCTTGTGCTCTTTCCTCTTAGTCTGCTTTTCTTTGTAAATGACGCTACAGCCCAGCAGACTGACATCCAATAGGGGGGTCTGGTCTTTTGAGCTCTTGTAGCACTGTGTATACAAATAAACCATCACTATCTCTGATATTGAACTACATTAAGAAGTATAGGTGCATATCAGAAAAACTTTAGGAACTCATCACCAAGGTAACCTACAAGGAGACGGTGTTCTCGGATGACACACAGCTGTTTGGCCCACTGGCCCAGCCACTTCTTCCTCCAGAGGAAAGCACAAATCCTTGCATCCTTCATTAACTCAATAGATGCCTCTGTGGATGGCCACTGGTGCTGTGCTGCAGACTTTCCCTTCAGCACTTCCTCTTCATCATAGGACTCATAGGAGCTGCTCACTGCATCTCCATCATCTGAAGAAAGAAAGCTCAATTAAGTGGCCCAATGTGGATACAGCGCAAGTGTAAAAGAAGATGGGGCTGGGTGGAAGAGTCAGAGTCTTAAAGCTTAAGCATTTCTAAGCTGATTTTGTTTTTGGTTTTGGGTTTTTACTGGAAACACTGACACAGTCACGTTATGTTGATGCCTCTCAGCCTCTTAGGGCTTATCTTAAGCTTGTGTTACTGTCAGAGTTGCACATGTTCTCACTATGTCTGTGTGGGTTTCGTTCAGGTTCTTCAATTTCCTCCCACTTCCCAAAACTAAGCATGTATGTTGTTTGTTTAAATTACCCCTAGGTGTAAATGAGTGTGTAAATTTGTGCATGCATGGTGCCTTGTGATGAACTGGTGTGTTCCTAAACATTAATCATTGACCATGCAAACCAGTGGAGAGAACAGACTAGAGGAATAAATCCTTTGCTTTTCTCTTTCCAGCTAACCAGTTAGAATGATTTTGTAATACCGAATTTCCTTCTTCCTAAGAAGACATTCTCACAACTTAGAGCCGGTGAGCTCTATCTCTCCTCTCAATTTCCTTCCATGCTGAAGAACACAGCTGCTTGATAATGTGTCCAGACATTTGCTGAAGATGTAAATCATTCACTGGTCAGTGTGTGCTATCTACCCTAGCCCTGGCTTCAGCTGGCCCCCATTTTCTAGGCTCATGGTTAATGTTCTGTCACTGTATGTCCAGTGCCAGAAGACCCGCTGCAGAGAAACAAAGAGTATCACTGTTCTGTGCTCTTCAACCACAGGATCCTCTGTGTTGTGGTCATGTTCAGAGAAAAGAAACTATCCAGAAATCTGTAGCCCAAATTTGGGAATGGTAGCTCTTAATTACATTAAGTAAAATTTCATGGCAGCAGTACATGAGCTAAATCAGGACACTGAATGTACAGTGTGTTCCCAAAAAACAGGAATGGCTGCAAGGACTGCAAAAAGATGTTCATGTTATTTAAATATATTGTATTGTATTGTATTTATATTTATATTGTATGTAAATTTGTGAATTAATGTGAACATTATTAATGGAATTGAAAATATTTAATGTGAAATTAGTGGATTCAAAAAAGTATGGCCTAGTTTAATCAATCTTTGCAGTATATTAAATCTGCTAAACCCTAAAGGCTAAATCATATAATATGCTTCATGATGCATAAATAATTAATTAATAAATAAATTACCAATAGGTCAAATAAACCAACAGATTTTCAATCCTGTTTTAAAAATGACCTATAAGTAATACCTGCATACATACAGTATATTCCCAGCGTTCTCTGAAACACTGTTCTGGATCTACTGCCTCAGCTCTGTATGATCCTCAGGATTAACAGCAAGGAAGTGATGCACCATATTGTTTCTGGAGATCAGCAAGATATGGTGGTCTAAAACCTTTAGGGCTTTATGCTTCATAAAAAGCAATTTAAAGTGAATTTGAAACGTAATAGGCAGCCAGACAGAATAAAATGACTGGGATAAAATATTCTGACTTTATTTTCTTCGAAGAAAATAAACTTTAGAAACTTCTTACCATTGATGGTTGAATCATAGGGCTGCGCCTCCTCATAGTAACTCTCTGGAGAATCCATACATGCTGGTGCTGGAACTGGTGGAAGAGAAAATGGTTCCCTCCTTATTCCAGGCTAGAGAGAAAGAGGGGAAGAGAAATGGAAAGAAAATAGATCCTTGATAAATTGTATTATATACATGGTGCAAAAACCATGGCAACACCCTCCCTGTTTTTTTTTTTTTACTGAACCTGCCATATATGTTGCTGTTTAACATCTCACATGCAATAAGTCAGACTCAGGAGTGTTTACTTAAGCACCTGACTTTCGTCTCTGTCTTATAGGGGAATTCCTCCACCCTGAATCTGAGCTGGGAGTGACCTCAGCTTTGCTCACAGGAATTCCACACATGTTTGCCTGAAGAAGTAATGTTTTTAGCTGGGTGTAGATTGGCTGGTGGGTTTTCCGAATCTGTCAACTCAAAGCATCACTAAATTCCCACATCTGATACCTACATAGTCATTTCTGCACAAAGATTTAATGTCACGGTCTATTCACCAATCACACCCAGAGAAAATCACACCCAGAGTTCCAAATGGCCTGTGTACCATGATCTTAATATATGTTGATTTATGGTGAGATTATTATCACCCATTCAGTATTCTCCTCTATAGGAACTGGACACTTAGTTTCCAGTTTCATCCAACCAACAAAACAGACCAGAGAGCTGTCTCTGGGAGAAAAGCAAGCTATTTTGAAGCTGAAAAGGAGGGAAAATCTATCAAAGCTAATGCACAGGCTCTCCCAAGCAGGTCAGTGTAATTTCTGAGTTCATTATAGACTTAACACTAATTCCTTCCTGCCAAAGTCTTCAAATGTTTACTGATGAAGACCCAAGCACAAAGCTGACTGAAAGAAAAAAAACACTAACAATCAGATACCAAACGGGCAAAACAACAGCAGCTGATGACAGAAAATTTCCAGTATATCTGTCACTGACATCAGCAACCTTCACTGGTGGTTAAGGTATCATTATTTACCATCTTAAGAGGAGCAGAAAATAGATTTCAAACCACATGATGCAAATCACTCTTTAGCAGTAAGAATCAGAAGGCCAGACCGGAATTGTGATGGAAAGTGATGGAAAGGCAAAAGTGTGGAGAAACAAACAATCTGCTCATGATCCAAATCAAGCTCATTGGTCAAGCCATGGCGTCATGGCTAGGGCTTGCATGGCTGCTCCTGGAATGGGTTTAGTAATATACTATTGATAATGTATATTAACTCATGATGATAGCAGCAGAATGAGGCCCAGATAGAGATGCTGTCTGCCAATTTACAGAGAAATGCATGCAATCTAATTGGGAAAAGGTTCATCATACAGCAATGCAATGACCTAGGACACACAATGAAAGGACTTATTCAGGAACAAGAATGGAACGTTTTAGACTGGCCAAGTCAATCACCAGACCTTAACCCAATTGAACATGAATTTCACCTCCTGAAGAGGAGACTGAAGAGAGACAACCCCCCAACAAACAAGAACTGAAAGTACAATCCTGGAAGAGCATAATAAACACAAAAGAAGAAACAGTTTTGTGATGACAGTGTTATTTGCTTTAATTTATTTAAAGACTATCTGTTCTCATACTTTTGCTCATCTTAAAAAAGGTGCATATCTAGGTGTAAATAACTGGATATGTAAGCTGAAATTCTGATCTATTATCTCATTATCTCATCTCTTGATCACAAACTCAAATGTCTTCAATATACAGCAAAAATAATAGAAGTGGCTTTGCCATTCCAATACTTTCAGAGGGACTGTATATTTAAGTGCATGGTCTAACTGGTAGGAAACGTGTGTCTTTTGAAAAAAGGACTGTGGAGTGCTCATAAACAATTAGGCCCTGGGAACTAGAAGTTTGCTGTTTTATAGGAATCAGCAAAATATTCGGCAGTAAAGAGGCAGATATAAACAGTAAAAGAGAACATTATGAGTGGATGAGAACAGGAGCATACACCTCAGAAATATCTTGAAGAAACTAAATGGAAACTCTTTTTCGTACCACTGTAATAATACCATGCCCAACCAACTGTCTCCTGACAGTCTATCAAGGAAATACACTGGAATGTATGAAAAAAGAAGCGTTGGAGTGTCAGTGCATCTGCCATTGATTAAGATGATAGAAAGGCCATTACTTCCTCCCTCTCAAACTCAGTATCCCTGCTGCTTCAAGCACAGCCAAAGATCAGGACTAAGGGCCCGAGGACCAGTCCAACTGATCCACCAAAGCAACATGATCACTCCTGCTTATGCAATTGGAGATAAGTGTGTTTGACGTGTTAGCACATTCACCCTCACAGTGCTGTGTACTGAACCCCATAGAAACTTCAACTTGAGCCTACTCCCCTCATTTTTGTTGAAATAATCAAGTCCCCCATTCTCATTACCATGGGAACACAGTCTGAGTAAGTAAGTAAATCAAGAGTCAGACATAAATAAGGAGAGAAAGCCAGGCTTTGGGAAAGAGGGAAAGGACAAGTGGGAAAGAGACCAAACAAACACCCAAAACATGGAAAATCCCTGGTTCTGGTGCCAAGAATCTAGCACAGTGAAAAAGTTGAGTGGGCCCTAAAACTGTTTGGGAAAAGAGGGTAGCAGATAAAACAATTAGCACTGGTAACAGATATATTAGGTATATAGTCTCTGAACAGCTGTCATCACTTTCTGTCTGATCCTCCTTAGAAGTCACTTTTGACCTAACAGAAACTCTGTACTTTATTAGTCATCTGATCTTCCTTTAAACTCTCTTTGACCGGTTAAAGACACTGTAATAAATTCTTTGTTTGCTCAGTCACTTCTTTCTTATGTAGTCCAGGTTTATAGTTACAGCTATATTCTTTCATAATCTCTTGTGATCATACTAGAATTGAGATATACCATACTAGAAATACCTTTCAATTACTATAATTTAATAAGACAGTATTGGTGGGTTTCATTTTTGTGACCTATTTAGGTTCATATTGTCTACTCTATATTAAACAGTCTCTGTTGTTTGGAAACCACACTCCCTGTCCTATTTTATGTCAAAGACCAGCCCTTCTGCTATCTTTAGGATGGCTCTATTTTGAGTAACAGCAAAGCAGGGCAGAGTAACTGACGCTACAGTGCTACTGAAACACTCCTGTTTAGTGTTAACTCTGGACTAAAACTCTAATTTGGACTTAGTTTAAAGCCTGCAGAGTGGATTAAATACTAGGTAAGGAGAGACAAGTTGGAGGAGTTATGGAGCCTCCCATAAGTCCAGGGCTGGACACAATTATTGTGTCCCAGTCTGAAGCTTCTGACATGGCGGATGGACAGATTTTGACACACTCTTTGATAGTGCAATTGGATGGAAGTGTTTTCACTGTGGAAAGGGAATTGCTGGCTATGAATTCGGAGTACTTTCGTGCGCTTTTTCGTTCTGGGATGAGGGAAAGCCATCAAAACAAGCTCTATTTGCAGGGAGGCCTAAGAGCAAGGGGTTTCCTCATAGCTCTGGCTGTTGCAAGGGGTGAGCACCCAAGTATCAGGGACCCTGATGAGATTGTGGAAGCTGTGGAGTGTGCTGCCTTCCTTCAAGTAGACACTTTGATGCAGTATCTTATAGACATCATAGATACAGACAACTGCTTCCTCCTGTACCACACAGCAGCCGTGTTTGGCCTGCTGAGAGTGTTTCACAGTGCAGCAGTATTTATCCGTGATTCCTACCGGGATCTGAATGAAGCAGCACAGCTTCTGCCAGAGGAGATGATTCACTATGTGGAGTCTGTCACACCTGCTTCTTTCATTGCTGTGGGAACACATTCACCCTCAATGAAAATGCTGCAGGACTCCTCCAGGACCGTGTGGTACCTAAAAGAGGAGCAAGGAGAGTGGAAGTACCTGACTGACCTTCCAGTAGAGGCCAGCACCTCCATGGCAGGGATAGCTGTGGTGGAGAACCGGCTATATGTGGTGGGAGGTGTGCGAGGGGTCAGCATGGAGACGGTGGACTTCAGTTACTGTTACGACACAGAGAGCAACTCTTGGAGTGTGTTTGATGGACCTCAGCAGCCTAGATACAACTTCACACTTGTAGGTCATGAGGGACACTTGTATGCCTTTGGTGGTGAATATGAGAAGAGAATAATGTCTTCTGCAGAGGTGTGTGATGTTTCAACGCGCAAGTGGACTTTTGTGAAAAATGCCCCATGTCCTGTGGCAGGAGCTGCAAGCACTGTGGCCCGAAGGAGGATCTTTGTGTGTTTCTGGAAGCCGCCGAATACTACAGATATCTATGAATATATACCAAACAAGGATGACTGGATCCTGACTACAACGATGATACATTATCAGAGTTATGGCCACTGCATGGTGGCACATGGTGACAAACTGTATGTGATGAGAAATGGTCCTTGTGATGACTTCTTACGCTGCCTAATGGACTGCTACAACATTACCACAGGCCAGTGGACATCCATGCCAGGGCATTATATCAACAGTCGTGGAGCCCTGTTTACGGCTATGGTGAGAGGGGACTCGGTGTTCACAGTGAACCGCAATCTGACACTGGAATACCTGATTTGTGGTGCTAACTGGAAACCACACAGACAGATGCTGGGTTTTCCAAAAAGTGGATCACTCTGGACATGCATGCTCAGACTTCCAGCGACTGAAAATAAAGAGGAAGTAAATACTGGAGCTGAACCACTGGAGACTGCTTCTGATGATCAAAACAAGGACGACAATGTGTAACATGTGTAACGTGGCACAATGTAAGATCCTTGTAAAGCAAATATTTGGTTTGCTAATTTATTGGTGTTGTAATATATATATTGAGAATACTGTGACTGCAACGGACAGGGCCACAACATATTCAATATTCAAGCCACTCTGGATATATCAAGTGGACCTACAACAGGGAAACTGTTCAAGGTGTTCTAGGGAAAATCTCTTCCTTTCTACCACTACCTCACTTATTCACATGAACAGCACATGCGCTCCAGCAGTGGTTTTCAAATAGCTGATGCAGGTGTTGTTAATCATTGGCAGCACCCTGTGGATCTGTAGATGGATCTGGAGTTCAAAGACTTCTCACTTGGCTCCACTAATTCTCTCCATCCTCCTGTATGTCTGTGAGCCTGACTACAGCAACCCACAGAACAACAGACACTTAAACAACACCCTCTTTTAATTTTACACTTAGGACGGGGATTAACAACTTAACACTGAACGTGATTACAGCAAAACTAGAATTTATTAGTGAGAAATAGAGAATAATGGAAATTTACAGTCATTTACACATGTTTGTGTAGATACATGGGCGGGTCTCTTTTTAAACTGAGATTGAGAATGAAAATGATTTAACTTCACAGGTTCAAACACACATTGAATAAACAGCAGATAACACTAGTAGAAGTCACTATTATATACAATAAAATATGACTATGAAACATTAACATGCAATATACTGTATGACCCTTCCAAAGCCTGTATAGTCTAATAAAGTTATTGTTTAGGTTGCTTTAAAATGTCTGTTAAACTGTTATAGAAAGGGAGTTTCATATTCATTTCATATAAATAACATTTGCTTTTCTCATCTTAAAATGCAAGTAAATTAAACATCCATACTCATACTCCATCAAGCCCGGGCTGAAACTGAATCTAGGGTAACTTTTTGTTATAATAATCATATGTTCTAATTATTGAGTGATTTGCCTGCAGTTACAAAGATCACTTACTGTTCTGGGTGGAGGAAGCTCTGGAAGACTTTTCTGTGGTGCACAGACATGCTTTCCCATACTTTCACTGGCCTCTGTTTCTGCTCGATGATCTGATATCATACAGGATCAGAGGAGAAAAGGAGAAAAGTCAATGCCTTGGGAGAATATTTCCAATGTAACGCAATACATAACACCATACATACACATAGTATATATACATAGTGAATCTGCTTTAACACACAGAGCGAGATGAATGCTCCATTTGTTTTGTTAAGCCGTTTGTATGGGTTATTAGTTCATGTTTAGTAATTAAGGTGGCCTGTGGCAATATTTTAAGAGCCAATAGCCAAACTCAAGCACTTCCTATCAGACATTCCTCTGACTTCCTCTTCAAATGCTAACATCTGGGTTGCTGTAAGATGAACATTAAACTTTCACAGGAAAAGTCTAAGAGTCAGCAAAGATAATGGGCAGGCATGAGTTTCTCAGCTTCACTTCTACTCCTTAATATCTCTTGCGTTTCTGTGTAACCTCAAATGTGTCGCTTTAACGGACTTCACATATCACAGCGTACCTGATTTATAAGCAGGGTAAGAAAACATAAGAGAAGCTACAGAATGTGAAAACCAGCAAACATCAGATACCTTTTCATTGTTCTGAACCACAAAAGCCTTTTCTCTTGAATCTATATTGACAAGGGCTGGTTTTCTAAGCAATTACATCTTCTGATCACATCGAACATGTATACATCTTGTGGTTTAGACAGCTGTAACGTGAAGGCTGAGCCTAGTTTTCTGCATGTTGCATTCTTCAGTGAAGTCTAAACAAAGCAGCCAGGCCTCAGATGGGGGTCTGGCTGTGAAAGACTGAGTGGATTTATTAAGAAACAGACAGGAAATCGTGGTGGAGGAGGACGCTGACACTTACACTGCAATGTATCACCTCGCTGAGAATTAGGCCAGCATTTTAGCAGGGCTATTTACCAACAGAGATCACTGATAATAATGCTTGTTTCACGGTTGGAAAAAATGCTTGAGAAACTGACTCATGACTCGATTTTCTCAACGACATGTACTGAAACTGCAAGTATATATATTTTTTTCTACTGTAAAGTAAAGGGATCTAAATCATACACTCACCTTTGTCTGTTTTGTCTTTGTTCTGTCCAATGACAAGGACTTTGTTCATATAGATATACTCTTCATCCCCACCTTAAAGACAGCAGGAAGAAAGAGTCTTTAAGAATACTTTAAGAATAAATGACATAAATTTGACGCTACCAGGTATTCATGATGATACTACAATTATACACACTCCTCTATCACTCCTTCTTTCTATTCTTAAAATCTCTGACATACACAGAATCTTTCTAGCATACAGTATAATTTAGTCAGAGTGAGAAAGGGACAGTGTTCTGTGCTGTGTGTGCATCGGAGTGCAACACTTAGGCCTCCATCCACTACACACAATAAAGGCCTGTGGCAGACACATGGGGGTCATATTCAATTATAATAATAAAAAAAAAATTCCTACTACATCCACATTGCATGAATACATTATTAAAATATTCCCCAGGAATGTAGTATTTGCATTTCGTTTTCATTTCATTTGTCAAACTTCACAGAGGAAAAAGAGGAATTAAAAACTTACAGTTTGCAATAAGAGGCAACATGGTGCACCCTGCTTTCATAAGTTCATGAACAGAGTAATAACTCTTGCTCCCAGCTTAAAATTTGTTTTACTGTTGAAGACAGATTGGGATTTGGAGGATGGAAATGAAAGCTATTTATAAGCTGCTACTCAAAGGAAGTGAGTGTCCCTGGAGGATAAAAGCAGCCTTGGAAAATGATACAGTTTAGAGCCAAAGGAGGAAATAGAGAAGCCCGAGACCAGAATACAAAAACTGACTGCCATGTGTACACACAAAAATAAACCCCACAAACAACAAATGGTTTACTTTCTGTAGTAAAGAACTGCCGGATTCTCCACTAGACAGGCTAACATTTCCTAACCCTTCCTCCCTGTACACACAACAACAAAGGGCATGAAGAAAGAAGTATATTTGGTGTACAATCACGGAGAACATAGGTCTACATATGTTGTGTGCTGGTATGACGTACAGTTTGAAGATGTGTATGAGTGCAGCAGGTCTGTAAGCAGGCTCTTCTGCACAGTTGCATTTCCACTCAGGTTCTCTCCATCCAGGAGCTTCAGGAAACGCTGCAGCTCTTTCAATAGCTGCTCCAACACTGCAATGGCATACATATACATGACAGTCAGAACAGATACTCACCTTAGGGTACAGCACACTGGATAATGCAATGAGAATAATTTCTAAGTTTTGTTGTGAAATATCTTTATAGTTGATAGTACACAGTGGTTTACACTGAGGAAAGTAGTCAGACTCCTCTAGGTTTTGTGCATTTTTGTTATAGATTTAAATTAAAATGAATTAAACTGGCTTTCAGGCCATCAATCTGCACACAATAACCTTAATTGACAACGACAGCAGTAAATTGTCGGGTTTTGATCACCGTTAAACATTCTCTCACCATATACTATATATCATTTCATAGATCCAGATCATAGAACCATCCAGTTTGTCTAAGATGTCATGTGCTAGTGAATGATACTTTGTGCTTTTGTCTCTTGCATGTTTTTATCTCCATGTCATTACAGAGGCTTGCTTTCATTTGGCATCATATCACATGCCCAGAGGCTTTTGAATTTTGTTGTTCTTGCTTGTCTTACGTCTCCTTGAAGCTGAGGGGGGTGTAGACTGGGGGTGAATGATAGCTCAGGGGTCATGGAGGGGGAAAAAGGTGTGGTGAAAGAGACTGCTTTGTCACCCAGTCTGATTTCAGCCCCCACACATCCTCCAGGGGTCAGAGCTGAACTGGCCCACGCGCCCCAGACTCTAAGCGTACTCTTTGTGCCTCTTTCTCTGTCATGAATAAGTCGGTTTCATGTCTGAACTCAATGTATTCTAGAATAGAATTAGAGGGAAGTGGGCCATGTTGTAATGGGGGTAAAATCAGACTCATGAAAACATTGAGGAAAGCAGTGAAACAACTGGAGATTGACAAATGAATCTCTGACATACAATCTGTACATACTCAAAATAGAGCAGATAATATTTGCCTCCTTTCTGCCAAATATCAGTCGATGAATTTCTAATAGTATCTTTCACAGCCTTGTAAATAATTCATGTTTGCTAGCCACTCCCAGCTCGCTGCCTGTTCCCTGCTGATAATCAAAACCTTTTAGAGAATCACACAAGGCACTTCAAAGAGCTCTGAATTGAAACTTTTCTGCAGTGTAAGGATAGGAAACTGGAGAAGCTTTGCCCTTAGGACAGCAGAGACCAGTTTTCACTGAGCTCCACTAAAACTTGTCTTACTGCTGAGTCAGCTTACAACATAAACTACTACATGTCATTACTTTATATGATGCCATTTGGCTCACAAAGGCCTACAGAGTCATTTAAAGCAACACCATGTTTGTGTATTCTGGGTCCTTGCAACCCTTGCAGTCCTAACCCTTGCAAATGCTGCATGATGATTCAATTGCCGTTTCAAAACTGCTGACAGGTATAATAATATCTCTAATGCAAAAACCCTGGGACTAAAAACAATGTTTGCTTTAAAATACAGAGTCATTAAAGAACTCTGGAATAACTTAATTACAGTTAATCAAGCCAAAAGATGTTCTTTAAGTTACTGAGGACCCCATCAGACTCCACAGCATAACCCACAACAAGAAACCTGTTAAAAAGGTAAGATTTATGCAGAAAGGTTGATTGGTTTTGTCTGAACAGCAAAACAAATTTCCTGAATTTGTTAAGCATGGTTGTTACGCATGGCATGCAAAGGTTTTCACACATGCAACCAGTGTGTGGTGGTGAGTGTATTACACTAGAACCATGTACCTACAATACATTCTTAAACTTTGACTTGTCCAGGTTTGCATTACATAAAAGATCTGAGATCCACATGAAACGCTTCTGATCCTTGACGACTTCCATTGTGTTGTAACCAGAGCTTTCTTCTCCCAACATTATTCCTGCCATGTGTTTTCAGACTGGACTTTGATGATCTTCTCCAAAGAGTTCCTGGGAATGTGGAGTCAGCTGACTTTAGACCAGATTGAGATGAGTTTCTATGGCTTATGTCTTGGCTGAACATCAGCTCCCAGTCCTTCAGCTCAACATGAAACTACAAGATCAGACTCCTGCTTGTGTTTTCCACTTCCTCAAAGTAATGAAACCTGTACTGCATGAGCGCCATACTTTCCCACAGCCCTTCACCTATTACCTGTATACACAGGATTTCTATCTAGCTGCACGCTGTATTTAAAAGGTGAAAAAGCATTTATTCATGTAACTTAAGTAATTGCTTTTCAAGAGTTTCAGTGTGGTTCCTATCTACCTATGCTTTAGTGTTAAGGGGATTTCCCTTTAAACAAACTGCAGTACTTCCTCATTCTCAGTGAAGATAAATTCCAGATAAGGTATAAAAGAAAAAGAAAGTTTTTCTTCATTTCATGCCAAGTTCACGGCTCCAGCGTGATTGTTTTGCTGCTGGAATTAATTTTTTTCTTTTTGTCTGTCATTTTATAATCTTGCATGTATTAAATATCATATAAGCACCCAAGCATTTTTAACACTTTCAAAACACTATTTGCAGTGAGAAAATTCCTCAAATGGTTTGAATAAATTAAACTGATTGGGATTTAAAGTTTCCTGGCCATATTGATTATTTAGCTGATTGTTTTTCACTTGTATCCAATTATTAAGAGTAGAATGCTGCTAGACATTGCATATCAGCTATTTGATTCCATAGTTGAAGCTATGGTCGCAGTGTTCAACGCTCTTCACACCCACAACACAAAAACCGGACATGTCAGTACACAGCTAACAAAAAACATATCATAGCGGTCATAGAAATTTTAAACTTACATGTAGACCTTAAATTCCATTCCCTAACCACAACACACTGACATCTAATCAATTAAACAGCTTAATTTGTCTATCTGTACATTATATGGATCCATGTTCATGTTATCTGAGTTAATCTTAAGTAGATTAGATTAGAGGTCAGTTTAAATTACTTGTGAAAAGATAACCAACGTTTAACAAACGTCTGAGCCCTTTTTGTAAACTTTGTCGCTAATTATGAAAGTACAAAGATGTCTGAGTGTCCACGGATGATGGATAATCTGTCAATGCTTAGAGTATTTCACCTCCCAGTAAACATTATAAAAAGACTGATTACCAGAAACTGTAACAGAAAGTAACACTGAGTAAAGATGACAAGGATTAATTATGAGTCAAGGTAAAGTTTATACAAGTCCTCAGAGACACACCTTGTGGCAGAAGAACTGGAACAATGATTTGTCATTCAGATTGTTTCATGGCAGACACTGTACAGCCAGCTACATGAGAAATATTTAGTGCCTGTGCTGTGAACTTGGATTGTGCTGTCACAGTCTAGCTCTCTGGCTCCAGTCTCCATAGGGTCAGTTTGTTTATGTTAAGCAATCGGAATTAAACCACTTACTAAAGAAAATCAGATTTCACTGAAAACTGCAACACAAACGCAATTTCCCACAATTACGCCTTATCAAATGTAGCCATAATATTCTTTTTGGCCAGAATCTGTATAATGGTGGGTGTTACTGCCAAATACATCAGCAGTTTAGTTCATCCATAGAGCAACATCTTCAGTACGGCCTGCCAAAACACACACAAGAGCTATACAACATCCTAACACTAAAACAGACTAATTTCACCTATGGGGCTTCCATTCTTGTTAGCATTATCTAAAAATGTCTGAATGCTTTACGGTGTAATTGATGTCATAAAACAGCCTAGACCACATGTTTCTCCATTTAGTTGAGAAATCAGTATGTTCTTTATTGAAATATGTCTAAGACAGAAATATAAGTTAGTCTCTTGGGGTAAAAGGATATCTTGCCAGTTCTGATTAAACTTTTCAGTATACTTTTGTGTATTTATGTACTGCCGAGCAGCAGCAGAAAACACCCTATAAAGTAACTGAAGAAGTCTGATACACTGGCATGAGGGACCTCTTTAACAAAATCTTATAAAGTGCTGATATGCTCTTTCCCATCAGTCACTCAACTTCTGTAAATAAACAATACATGTGCATTAAGAAAAGTTTAAACTCTCTTAAATATTCCTTTGTTCACCCTAACGAGATATGGTCTATTGTTATGGAACTGCACCCTTCATTAACAAAATGTGTGTGCTTTTCCCGCTATTAGAGAACGTGTTGTCAGAGCATGAGGTCAACGCAGGTCGGTAGCATTGCCGCTTTGGTTTATGCTGGTCAGTGACATGAGTTCTGGCTGTGCCGTGAGCTCAGGCCGTGCTCTCTGAACCTGCTCCAGCAGCGCTGCGCTGCCTACAGGGGAGCAAAACAGGAACAGATGCTGCAAAACGCCTCCTGCTCCAACAATAGCGACCTCACTCAACCTCTCCCTCTTCTCCTTTTGAACAAACACTCCATACACATAAAAGCCAGCGGCTAAATTAAACCACTGCATAGTCCTCTTCCGCTGAATCTTTTACAAACACCTCTCTAGATAGAAAGCATGCGTGCACGCTCAGCTCATGCCTCTTATATTACCGAAGCTTTAAAATCATTTTCCCCCTCAATACGCTGTAAGCTTGTATTACATTATCCATAGCAGCATTCGAAAAAGAAAAAAAAAAGAACTGCACATGCTTTTGACTGACCCTGATGATTACAGATGGTAATAACAGCAATCATGAAAGGAAGCTGAGATCATCTCTGTGAAATTTATTTACTAAATCTGCAGATAAGTAGGAAACATTGTTACCCAATACACCTCAGCCAGCATGCCTCTGTGTACATTATATGCACTGAGGCACCATGTTTAAGCTGGACAGAACATTCTCATGTTGCAATAATGATGAAAGTTCAAAAGGTTTTTGTTTTTTCTTAATTTTACACAGGAAACGCAGAAAGCCAGAGGCACAAATACCAACACTGTAAATTCTCACTCATCACATAGTCTCTAATAGAGATGTACACTGTGCCTTTTTTATAATCCTGCTTGCCAATTTATTATTTTCTATGATTGTACATACCCACGATTTTTTCGAACAGTTTCAGTTTGTTCTATTTCCCCAAAATAAATAAACCTGTATCCTGATTTACAGTACCATGGCCCTGTTACTATAGAAACACAGAACTCAGTGATGCATGCATATGATGCCTTCATGTAAATAAAAACCTCCCTAAGCTCTAAAGCATGTTATCGGATCAATACATTTGATGTATTCATGTATGCACATTGGAGACAAACCTACTACAACTGTGCAGTGCTATAACTGTATACATGTATTATAATACATACATTTACATACATATTGTACATATACAGTTCTCAAACCTCTAGCACTGCTCAATCATCTCTCAGGGAATCTACATAGCTGAGTCACTGGCTCTCTTCCAACAGCAGAGAAACCTCTTCTTTAAGTACTTAAAGTTAAAGTTTCTTAAAATTAACACTTAAAGAAAAAAAAGTGTCACTGTCTTGTCTGTTTTCATACTGGTCTAAACTCTCCTCTCTTAATCCCTGACCTAGTGAACGAGTAAGAGGATATACAACACTTCATTTAAATGTACTATAGCTGGAGACACAGTACAGTAACTGTAGGCCTAGTGCCATAACTCTAGATATAGTATTGTAACCATACACATAGTAATACAGCTAGAAATAGTACAGTAACTATAGGCATTTGTACTATAAACGTATACATAGTGCATTTATTTTTGTATTGATTTGTATTCTATTCATTTATGCAACTGTAGACATAATACTGCAGCTAAAATTGTACTACAATATCTGTAGACGTAGTACTTCGGTTGTAGACGGTACTATAATTCTAGGCATACTACTGCAGCTGTAGTCATAGTAGTGTAATCTATCACTGGGTGGTTTACTAACGCACCACACTATCATTTAAAGGTCTGCTGATTATATATGGGTTTGTGAGTGATTCCTGTGAGTGTATACTAACTGTTTCAGAATAAAGCCTTTATCACAGAAGATGTGAATGAACACAACAAAACAATAACTATCATTATATCCCCACGCATGCCAAATATTTTTGCCCCACAAACAATGCCACTGGTGCAGTCGTTACTCTAGACGAATCACAACTGACCCCTCTGTCAATGGGAGGCAGTGAAATAACCAAACCACCTCTTGTGCTCTCGGCCCTCTTGAAGCCTACAGTATGCATGTCAATGAGTTTAGGCGCAGCGCTACGTTCTTCTTCCCAAAGCCCTGATTCTTGTGTAGACTAATATTTACTAAAGAGAACAGAGTCTTTACACCCTTGAATCTCTTTGGAAGTCAGAATAATACAGACCCTTGAAGCTCCCTCAAAACTATCTGACTTAAGTCTGAACTCCAAGTCAAATGGAGCACATCTCCTGTTCCAGAACTTCAGTTTCATTCACATGTGCACCAGGTCAGTTATAAAGCTGACACACACTCCAAGCTCTGGCCAGAGCAGCAGGGTCCATGGGTGGAACAGGAAAAAATGGTATCAAGCAGAACCTCAGGGATGAGATCTGGTTGCCTGCACTGCTTTGAAGAGCAGAAAGAGGCGGAAATTGACGAAAGTGGCACGATAAAAACAAACACATCATGGATTAATTTAGAAACCTTTCAGAAAGCACCACACTGCATAATAGCGTGAGCTATACCTGCTACAGATCTAACTTGAAGGAGTGTTGTGTCTTTGAATAGTAGTGTAAAAGTAAGGTTATTCATATGGTTTCCTATATACATTTTAAATCTAAATAGACACGTTTCTGAGGTTTTACAACCATTTCGCTTTAAAAATACATAAACACTGTTCTTTATTTCTTGCTGCGATTTGGTGTTGGTTTATTGATTGTTTTTGGTTTGATTAGCATTAACTTATGCTGGTTCAACCAAGCTGGTGTCTGAGCATGCTACTGCTTAAATTCTCCCTGTATTTAAGTAAGCCTTCGATTATAAGAACAATAACTTTAATTGAAACCGAGTCTCAGAGTTTTTTTGCAATCTGCCATACATAGGATAGTTGTTCCTCTTAAAGCATTGTTTTAGGGTACTGAAACCTGCACAGATATTTACTAATCTGGTTCATGAACAGGTGAAGTCTATATTCTCATAGAATCTCAGTTGCATCTGTTCTGAAACCTTTAATTTTTCATTAATAAGTATCTTGCATGCACAACACTAAATATTACCTTTATGTACAAGAACTATTCTTTGCAGAGTGTGCCAGAGCTAACAGTAATCCATTCCCCTGTACATAAAAGCCAAACCCCCAAACTACAACCAAAGTTTGAAGACTACATTACAAAAATACTGCATTATTTTCATATGGGCTCCAAAATAAGACCATGAATTCACACCATGTGTATTCACACCAATTATATAATTCATCACCGTGTGAATCCTGGTGTAAATCCCATGTTTCATCATGGAAGATATTACACACTACTCCTCAAAACGCCACCCTTCCGTGCATCCTTCCCCTCCCTCTAGCTTCTCCTTCCCTCCCTCTCATTCTTATCTCACAAAAACAAAATTCACAAAGGCTGTCTAAGAGGCAGGGCCCCTGACCACAACAACTGCAGTGTTGTTCCAAACAGCACCCGACTTGTAAGAACAAGTCATAAAATAGCCAGGCTTTAACTGCTTATGACTTATGAATCATTCTTATGTGTTTAGGGCCCCTGAGCTTCTGGGACTGATACAGCTTGACCGACTTAGAAACAGAAACAGAATGTCAGCATGCCTGTTTCTGACAGCT